>NC_050448.1:28040864-28340864 GCF_903995425.1 Onychomys torridus | reverse complement strand
ATTTAGAAAATGAAAATTGTAAGGGACTAGAATAAAAAAAATAGAAATAAATATATTGTGTCAGAATGCATTTTTAAAGGCAATGGTCATATTCAAGATTGTTTTGCCAAATAATATTGATAGCTAGAAGCCACTTTAAACATATTCTGCTTAGGAAAGGAATGATGTGCTGTGTTTAATAAGGAGAGAAAAGAGGCTTTTCAAAAAGAGTGTTATTCTTGTGGTGTTCAAACACTTGATGCAGTTATCTTTAAACAAACAGAACTTTATAGTTGCACTGGCATGTTTTCTGTGGAAACAACCTTCTAATACTTTTGGCAAGATAATAATTCAAGTTCACTTGAAACTGTACAATCTTTATTGATGAAAATGTAGTCACAGAATCCAAAATATTTAAATTTTGAATTCAAGTAAACATAAACAGAAATATTTTACTCTAATTTTATATGTATACAAAATTAAATATTTTCTTAAAAGCTGTTAATAGGTCATAACCTTTTACTTTGAAGTGCCTGAAAACTTATAAACACATGTAAAACACTTAACATGTATAATTATTAAGTAAATGAAATAATTTTTCTATTTATAACTTGCTAAGCTTTGACTATGTCAACATCTAGATTCCAAATTCACATTATATATTGAAGTAATTAAACTTTATACTCTGGCCTCAAGTAACTTGAGAATTACAAATTGCTAAACAAAGGGAAATAAGATAATAACATTCCTGTCTGGAGGATGTTCATAGAGAGCAATCATAGTCAATACAGGGTCACTTTAATCTGTATTTCAAATATTCTGCTTACATGGGTAAATTTCAATTGCTATATCAAAGTACAATACATTGGATGACTTACAAACAATATATACTTCTGTAAGTTTTCACCATTCTAGAGGTTGTGAACCTGAACTATCATGGACACTTGGTCTTCTGTCTACAGATTGACAACTTCTTATATCTTTAGATTACTGAGACAATCAAATAGATAGGGATCTATGTAGTTCTCTATGTGTCTTTTAAATTACATAGGTATAAAAAAACTGCAAAAATATTGACTCAAGTCCTTATTTTATTTCCCTTAGTATACTTCCTATTTACTTAGAGACGTGTTGTATATATTTTAAAATATACAATATTGTAAATTTCCATCCATGTGTGTTCTGTGTATATGTCTCTCCATAGTCTTGGCTTTCTTCCTCCATATCCCATGCCTGGAAAAGATTCTTATGATAATGGTCCTATGTTGTTAATTGCTTTTGGGCTTTTGGGGGGCCTGCCACCCAGCTCCCAAATGAAGCACACATAGGGGCTTATTCTTATTTATAAATGCCCAGCCTTAGTTTGACTTCTTTCTTGCCAGCTTTCCTTAACTAAAAATCATCCCATCTATCTTTCCCATTCTCTTACTTCCATAAATCTTATTCTTACTTCCTGGCTTGCTGTGTAGCTGGGTGGTTGGCCCCTGGAGTCCTCCTCCTTCTTTGGCTACTTCTTTCCTCCAAGATTTCTCCTTCTATATATTCTCTCTGCATGCCAGCCCCGTGAATCCTTTCTCCTGTCTGGCTATTGGCCATTAGGTTCTTTATTAAACCACCAGGTGTTTTAGACAGGCAAAGTATTACGACTTCATAGAGTTAAACAAATGCAACATAAACAAAACTAACACAACTTAAAATAATATTCCTCAACAATACTAGAAAGTTCCTGTCATGAATGAACGTTACTAGGACTTGCATACTAAAAAAAAAAAAAAAAGCTAGTTTTGGTTTTGTTTCCTTTTTCAACAAACAAGGAATTTTCAGCTAATTTTAGGAACATGTATTTAATATAACGTGATCAGTATCTCATAAATAGATGGCAAACACCTGGCACTTATTTCTCTTCACACTTTTGGAAATTCTACTGTCTAGTATATAGGAATGTTTCTACGTATTGACTCATACGCTTGAGCTGTATAGAAATCAGCTTAGTTCCTCCAGAGCCACGTGAAGCAGACTGAAGAAAACACTGCAGGAGGAAGGAAAGGAAGCAGATTTTGTGTTTCCATAGAGGGTAACATCTGATCATCTCGACACCCTCTGCTGTACTCAAAAGATGGAGTCAGATATCAACAATGTCTACAGAGGAATACAGGTTCATCTCTTTACAGAGGATAAGACAAACATCCCTAGAGGTGTGACATCATGATGCCCTGCTCCTATTAATTCTTCAACATCCCTCAGATATGAAATGCATTTACTATAAATATTTAATAAGAGTTATCCAAAAGACTCTTAGTGCAAATAATTAATGTCTGACATATAAATAACTTGGTTTTTATTTTATTTAATATGAAGGATGAATGCCTGAAATTGTTATTATAACATATAATAGACACTCCATATATATGAATTTCCAGAGCCAGAGTTCATGTTGAAAGGAAAGTTGGATCCCCTCGGAACTCTGGAAGGCATTTCATTCAATTTACATTCTTTTCCCTCAGTTGTCATGATTAAAATTAGACTTTAATCATCAGCCATGTCTGCCTTGTGGCAAAATAAATGCATATAATTCCAACACTATGTTGCAATCAATCTGCGTTCATCTAATAGTTTTAGTGTGAAAGCTTTTTGTTTTCTCTCTGGCAATTAGAACTATCCGTGTCATGCTATGAACATAATTCTAATGTGGCATTATGATATAAATATTTTGTGTGATTTCCCTACCAGCAGTGAATTAGCAATTATGCTTTAGCTTAAATACATTTACAACTCAGTTACAAATGTGATCACCTTAAAATTCTTTTTTTTCAAACCACTTCTGCAAGCAACATCGTTGGTTCATCTTAATTTTCAAGTTGATGCAGTCTAGAATCATATGATAAGGAGGCCTCAGTGGCAAACTGTTTGGATCAGGTTTTCCTATGGGGATGTCTATAGGGGACTGTCTTGATATAAGAAGACATGTCCACTGTGGATAATATCATTTCTTAATAAGAGGTCTGGTGCATGGGCTGACTTTTTGGAGCCTGAGGCCTATGCTGAGACACTTTTCTCAGCATTGATGTAGGAAAGAGGGGACTGGATCTGCCTTGGCTAAGTCTGCCAGGCTGGGCTGACTCTCCAGGATAGACCTTGCCTTTGAGGAGGTGGGAGTGGGGGTGGATTGTGGAGGAGGGCTGGGGGTAGGAGGAGGGAGGATGGGGGAATCCTTTATAAAATAAAATATTGTAAAAAAGAAAGAAAAGAAAAGAAAGAAAAGAAAGAAAAAAAAGGGGTCCTGTCCAATATTAAAATGAAAAAAAAAAAAAGTTGAGATCAAACAAGCAAGGATCTTACCTTTGACTATAGGTGGAAGGCTATAAGTTTCTGCATTGACTTCCTCAAGATGACAGACTGTAACTTGGAGCTATAAGCCAAAGGGGGGAAAATGTTTTTACTACCCTAAGTTACTATTGGGCAGGATATTTATTAAAAGCAACATAATTTAAACCAGAATAGCAATTGCATTTGTTAGTGTCAAGTGAATAAAACCATTGTTAGACAATTTGATATAGGTAGTACCTGACATACATCAAGGAAGTGTTGGAAGAGCTAGAAAAGGGGCAACAGGGCCAAGAGGAGCAAAGTGTAAGACGGTCCCTTTGAGTAGACATCCCTGAGGCAACTATTTCCCTGGGTCTGAAATCCTGCAGCATCAGGAAATCTTGAGTCTACCCATAGGATCTGGGACCTCACATAACAGCTGACTCAGGAAATGATGAAGTCCAAGGGTGACAGTTGTTCATGGCACATGTGTTTCTCCACATTCTGTTTGCCAAAGGTGACACATCAAACCCTCCTTGCCCTTCAAGCATGCTTTCCTTTAAGTGCAGAACGAAAACAATCTCTTTCTGAAAACTCCTGAGATCACACCTGCACACACACACACACACACACACACACACACACACACACACACACACACACAGAGAGAGAGAGAGAGAGAGAGAGAGAGACAGAGAGAGACAGAGAGAGACAGAGAGAGACAGAGACAGAGAGACAGAGTGTTTCTTCCCTAATGCCTTTTGTCTATTGTGCTATAGAATACAGCACATGAGGAAGTGATATGTTATTATGTCTCCAGTTCTGGAGTGAGTTAGCTGAGGACTCAGTCTAGTAGTCCTGCCTCTTACAATAGCACATTGCTTCAATGGGAAATGATGTATAACATTCTCCTGCAGATAGCATCCAAGTAGAAACACTGGCTACCTTCCTTCATTATAAAATACTATGGGAACAACATTGGGTAACAGCATTTTAAAATTTTATTTTGAGAAACAGAAAAAAATGCACTTGACAATTCATCAGAAGTCCCATCAGGTTGATAATAAAGTAATTCATCTTTGTGAATTAGGCAAAAATTGTACAATAAGAAAAGAAATGGTATATAAAAACATTCAAGACATGAGACTTAAACCTTCTAGGGTATGTGACTGTCTAAATAAGTAAGTTTCTTATTCATTAGAGTATAGTGATATATTGTATACCCTAATAAACTTGCCTGGGGATTAGAGGACAGAGCTGGCCACTAGATTAGACACAGGCCAGACAGTGGTAGCACACAACCTTAATTATATCACTCACAGATGGATCTCTGTGAGCTCAAGGCCACACTAGAAACAAAGCCAGGTAGTGGTGGCACACCCTTTTAATCTCAGTACTGGGAAGCACACATGCCTTTAATCTCAGGAAGTGACATGGCTGTGCAGAGAAAGGTATATAAGGATTGAGGAAATAGGAACCAAAGCAGTTCAGCTGAGATCCTTTCCGGCGAGGGCTCAGAGGCTTTCATCTGAGAAAAGAGGATCAGCTGAGGAGTTGGCGAGGTGAAGTTGGCCGTGGCTTGCTCTGCTTCTCTAATCTTTCTGTTTTCACCACAATATCTGGCTCCAGGTTTTTTATTATTATTATTATTATTATTATTATTATTATTATTATTATTATAAGACCATCTAAGATTCGAATAACATAAGAGAGATACTTAATGCCATAAAACTTATGGCATCTTAGAAGCTGACAATGCTATTGCCATACACTTGCCCCACTCCTGTGCAGAATCAGTCCCTTATGTGAAAGTGAGAATTTGTCTGTGAATTTAGAACCATTCTTAATCAATAAACATCATGAGATCATAAATACAAAACAAAACAACTACAACAAATTAACAAGGAATTGTTAGGCAGTTGGTTCCCAAGATACTGAGATATTTCCCCATTATTTTTTTAAATTTTCATTTAATATTGGTATTTCATACATAGGATATAGACTCAGATTTAGGAGAAATTATAAATTGTTAAGTAATAATGATTAACATACTGGCTTTGTCTAGTTTCAAGCCAATGAAAACATTGTCTGATAATTGAACAGTGGACTTTGAAAATTAGACATTTATGAAAACAAACCCTTCTTGTTGGAAACGCAGCAATTGCAAGGGACCACCTTAGTGTCACAGGAGGTTCCTAAAGTTATTATTGCATTTAATTAGCATTCTGACACATGGGAGGATGGATGTTTTACCTGCATTCAGATTATTCACAGAACATGATTTGAAAGCATTTCTTGCCTCAAACATCAAAGAAAATTGAAGAAATCTGCACAAATCTTATCTTTGTTATCAAATGCCTGGGGATGATTAAATCAAATAAAAGAGAAAGAGATACAAATTATAAATGTGGTTTTATGGTGACATTTGATTTTTTATACAGAGACCTTATTTCAAGTAGAAATATATAATTCAGCAAAGCTACTTTGTTGTGATATAATTTTAGCTATTCTGTCATTCACTTTCTTTCTTTAACAAATAAAATGGTATGAGATGTGTCAATTCTTACTATGTACACCATCACCCAATAACTGCTCAAATCTATTTCTATTAATGTGTTAATTATATATTTGATTATTTCCTATTGTATTAAAATTCATCAAGGTAGTTTTTGTAGCAGAATAATTTTTAAATTTAAAAAATATATACATTGATACGGTGTAAAATTTTCCATACTGACAATGCTGTGGGAATACTTCAGGCCAAATATACAATACAAAGACTATAAAACAGATTCTATGCAACACAATGTGAAGTTTTTCTTAATATTTTCATATTTTTACCCATGATGTTGCTGATATTGCTATTTAGTCATGGTGCTTCACAAATTGTAGATACTTCTTAGTCACTTTCTTGGAGGTAAATTTCAAATCAGTAGCAAAGAATGAAACTTTTATGAAAATGTGTGTAAAAGTACATCTCTCGTTTTCCTTTCATTGAGAATGTAGTCATTTATGCCTAAATCGTAGTATAGTTTTACTTCTGCAAGTAAACATTTTAAAACTATGTTTCCAAAGAAAGCTACTGGATCAATAATTAGGTACAGCCAGTTAAAATGGAAAGCATATGTTGGCATTACAAGATCAAACATTCAGTGGAGACAAAGATGAATTGGAATCCACAGGAAATATATTCTTTTTTATTGGATTGATAAAAAGTGACAGTCCCTATTTATTGTCGTAACTTGTATGTGTAAATAGTGATCCTGGACAGAAAAAAGTTGTCACTCATGGAGTTGCTGTTACTTTTTCATGTGATTATATTTATTATCAAAAAGGAATCCCTATTTGTTTGAAAAATATAAAACTCAGTAAGACATATTTAATATTTGTCAAATGCAGTTATGTAAAATGTTCACAGTTAATATGGGGACTTGTTAGATTGTGGGTTCGTATTCTGCTTTAGATTGGAGATAGTTGCGGGGGAGGTAAACAGAAGAAGATGGGACCAATTGTGACTTAGTAAGATAAGGGCTGCTGGGGACAATGGTATCAGAAAAGTTCAATAAAGAGAGGAAGACAAGACTCATGTTCTGAAGCTTGTGCAGAAAACAGTTACAGCGCATCATAACTTGAATCCAGATGCTAAGTGTGGGAACAGTTCAGATCCTGGAAAATATTCTAAAGACATAGCTTTGGGTTTGCATATATGCCATAAAAACACCTGAGGAATAAATATAGGTGAGCAGGTGTCTGGAGTTTAAGATGAAAACAGATTACATTTCCTGTGATGGAGAACATTTTTGTTTTGTGATTTTGAGACATTGCTCTCACTGTGTATTTCTGAGTGGCCTCAGACTCAAAGAGATCCTTCTGCCTCTACCTCTGCCTCCTGAGTGCTGGGACTAAAGGTATGCACCACTATGCCTGGGTACTACAGGGCCTTTTGAGGTGAAATGAGTTTCCTTAAATTACCGGAAAACCAGAGTCAAAGTAGAAGAGCTTGGTTATAAATGTAAACAAAGAAATTTTGACATCAGTACTGAGAGCTTAGGCATCTGCCTGAGCATTTAGTTGTCATAAGAAAGATTAACAAAGAAAAATATAGAAATGTTAATGTAACTGTTACAAGATATGGACTTTATTGCAAGGAAAGGGGTAAACCATGCAGTAGGTAAAAATCAAACATCTGTATGCTGGATTGGACAGAGAATTACATGCTGTAAAGATTTGCCTAGGCCAAGATGTCCAGGCTGGGGTTGTTAATCATAGAGAACTGACTAGATGTTGTGTGATAGGCATATATTCACAATTTCTCTGGGCCTTAAGTCCTTGTCACTTATGATAATATCATTTTCCTACTATTACAGAGAAGAAACCACCCTTAAAAAGGTCGTGTCTTCTTCCTAGGAAGAAAAAGCAAAACAGAGTGGTCTGCCTGCATCTGTCATCCTTCGAGGTCCTGTAAAAGAAAATAACACTCATATCAAAGGGGCATAGTTTGTTATATATCTGCTGTCCTTTGTAGAAATAAATTTTTATGAAGTACATCTAAAACACAAATATGTAAGCAAGCGTTAGTGTTTTTAATTTTTTACTTGGCAAGTTAATGTTTAAAAATTAGACTAGAAAACTAAATTATTTTTTTCTTTAAGAAATTGTGTATTCATTTTATATATCAACCACAGATTCCCCTCTCTTTCCTTCTCCCCACCCTTGCAGCTTCCCCAGTCTCCCCCCAACTCACCCTCTATTCCCTCCTCTGAAAACATAAGGCCTCCTATGGGGAGTCAGCAAAAACTGGTACATTCAGTTGAGGCATGTTCAAGCCCCTCCCCCTGCATCAAGGCTGTGCAAGGTGTTCCACCAAAAGCAATGGGCTGCAAAAAGCCAGCTCATGCATCAGGGATGGATCCCAATTCTCAAGGCCAGGGTGCCCCTCAAGCAGATCAAGCTACACAACTGTCTCACTATGCAGAGGGCCTAGTCCAATCCCATGCAGGCTCCACAGTTTTAGGTGTAAAGTTTATGAGTTTCCACTAGCTTGGTTCAGTTGTCTCTGTAGGTTTCCCCATCATGATCTTGATGTCTTGATGCCCCCTTGCTAATAGAATCCCCCTTCCCTCTCTTCAACTGGACTCCTGGAGCTCAACATGGTACTTGGCTGTGGATCTGCTTCCATCAGTTACTGGATGAAGGCTCTATGAGGACAGTTAAGGTATTCAGCAATCTGATTACTGGAGTAAGCCAGTTCAGGCACCCTCTCCACTATTACTAGTAGTCTAAGCTGGGCTCATCCTTGTGGATTTCTTGGAACTTCCCTAGCATCAGGTTTCTCCCTATCCCCATGATGTCTCCCTCTATAAAGGTATCTCTTTCATTGCTCTCCCACTCGGTCCCTATTCCAGCTCGATCATTTCATTCCTTTACATTCTCATACTCCATCATACCTGCCCTTGCCCTCCTCACACCTATTTGCTCATAGAGATCTCATCTATTTCCCTTTCCCAGGTTGATCCACATGTCTCTCTTAGGCTCCTCCCAGCTAGCTTCTCTGGAGCTGTGGGTTATAGTCTGGTTATCCTTTGCTTTACAAAAGTGGATACTAGATGGAAAACTAAATTCTAGCAGCATCATGAAGGCTAAAAAAATGCAAAGTCCCAACACATACATGGAATGCTCAAAATTGTGAGCAATAAAATCAAAGTAAACAGTGTGTGATGGTCCTTAACAAAGCATTGTAAATCACAGGTGTCTCTTAGCCAAGAAGACCATTGAATATAGAAAATCTACATAATCCATCTTATGCAGGCAGTGTAAAAAAAACTATATGTTTCAGAATTTTTAGTAAAATATTCTGAATTTGCAGAGAAGTACCTTGAAGCTGAAATATCTAATGTTCTAAATTTTTATTTGGCAAGTTAATGTTTAAAAAAATTAGACTAGAAAACTAATTTTTTTCTTTAAGAAATTTCATATTCATTTTACATACCAACCACAGAATCCCCTCTCTTTCCTCCTCCTGGCCCCACAGCCTCCCCAGGCTTCCCCCAACTCACCCCCTTTCCCTCCTCTGAAAACATAAGGCCTCCTATGGGGAGTCAGCAAAAACTGGTACATTCAGTTGAGGAAATATGAGTGATGCAGGCAGACAATGTGATAGTGCAGATAGTTATTTGCTTGTATTGGTATGACTGTTTATTTCTTAAATGTAAAATCTCCCATTAAGATGAGATGAGAAAAAAAATCTTTATAAAAGTCGATAGAAAAGTCACAAAGCCAAAGGTTAGGAAGGAGCTTCTCTCAAGAGACACCAGAGGTTCCCTCAGGGTGACTGCCCCTGCTTCACTTTTGTCCCCACAGACAACTTTTCTCCCCCTGTCTTTTCCTTTCTCCACACAGGAATAACAGTAGTTTATCATTTCAGAGTTTCTGCACTCACAGTGGAGGCTGGCACTTTCACTGTCCTAATTACAAATGAATACATGAGAGGATGCTAGCAGTCCCCCTTGAGTCAAGAGCCACTCAATTAGGGAAGCAAGAGTCTGACATAAACAACTGTCACAGATGTTCACGCGGGCTTTGTTCCGTATCATTCATAGAGGAAAGTATTTGATGAATTATCATGTGATCAAGTGGAATTTGGTGTCCAGTGAAGACTTGTTGGAAAGGAGCTTACAGGAAAAAAATTGAGGTTAGTCATCACATGACTTGGAGGCAGGATTAAAGCAAGTTAAAATCAAACCAGCACAAAACAGAGTGCTCAAGTTTAATCGGGACATGTTTGGTACTAAAACTTACAACCTTATAGAAAATGTGTTTATGTTTTACTTTATTCAAATATAAGTAAGTTTGCATTATCTATACATGTGTTTATATGCAAAATATATTTGCTTATGTCTTAGTCTATGTCAATTACTGTGAAGCAACACCATGATCAATGTAACTTTTGTAAAGAAAAGCATTTAACTGGGCTATCTTATAGGTTAGTAGGTTTGGTCCATTGTCATTACAGGTAGAAACATTACAGCATGCAAGTAGACATGATACTGGAGCAATAATTCATATGAGCATGCAGCAGGAAGAAAGAGAAAGCCACTGAGCCTGGATAGAGCTTCTGAAACTACAAGGCCTACTCCTAGTGACATACTTCCAACAAAGCCACACATCCTAATCCTTTCAAATAACGCAACTCCCCATGAGCCTATGGGGGGGTATTTTCATTTAAACTACCACAGCTTGCATATATACATATGTTTTATGTATATATACACTTTAGACTCTGTTGTCTCTTCTGAGACTAATATCATTGTCTGGTTGGAATCGTAGACAAAATTTTTAGGTTAATATGTCCAACTAAAATCACAAATACATATGTGAAATAAAAAATCTTGATGCACAATATAAAGTACAGATTCAGCTGACAATGGCAAAAGCTGTTACCTGGAAGAGCAAGAACTTCATATTTCTGTGTCTCACAGCACTCAGAGATCTTAACAGACCAGGTAAACATTGCCAATTCTAATAGAGGTCACATAAGATCCAATTTGACTATGGAGAATAATTATCCTTCTGCTATCTGTGTCCTTTATCAGTAGACAACATGTCTGTAAATAAACACATTTGAAATAGAGAGAATTTTCTGAATTCTTATTTTATAAGATTTAAAAATTAGACCTCATTCTGGTGGTGTACTGGTGGTAAACACTTATAATCCAAACTACTGTGGAAGGGTCCTAAGTTCAAGACCAACTAGTGCAAATAAGTGAAACTGTCTTAAAATAAAACATAAAAGAGGGATGGGAATTATAGTTTCTGGGCCCTTGTCCTTGCATACATAATGCCTGAGGGCAATTCCAGAAGAATTAAACAAACAAACAAATATTAACCTCAACTTCTTCATTCATTTATAGATATATTTATTATTTTTATGGTGTTTTTTTTTTCAGATAATTCTTGGAGCTAGAGCTATGGTCCATGGGTTAATAGCTTGTTCGTCTTGTGGAGGACCTAGATTTGGTTTGTAGTACCCACATTGAGTGACTCTTCCATAGGATTTAAAATCTCTCTGGCCACTGTGTGTACTTGCAAAGCACTCTGTGTTCATACATACAGGAAGCTGCACACACACATACACACACACACACACACACACACACACACACACACACACGTATGCAAAAAATAAATTAATCTCAAGCCGGCTTTTATTTGTCTCTAATGTACAGGGAATGGAGAGGTTAAGTAGCATGTTTTTATCAGATGACTATACAATAGTCTAGTTAAGCTGTTTATTAATGATAGCCTAAAGTCAAATTTTATAGAATAATTTACTTAGAATGTACCAATTAAGAGAAATGATTCAGGAAGTATAAGTTTATTTTTTGCAATGTTTTTAATGATATCTCACACTTTGGAAACATAGACATTATGCTGAATTATACCTATAAATGAGCAAGTAGAGTAGGCAGGTGTTTGCCTTTTTCTCTGTGTAGACAATATCAAGGTAGGTCTTGCATTTTGGATGGTTCAATACATGTGACAGGTAAGCTTTTGTATTTTCAAGTATTCTCTGTGGATACAATACAGCTCCCTGGAGCCTATATGTTTCTACAGAGTGAACTGAGTACCCAAATAAGAGCAATTAAATTTTGCAAAGCAAAAGCCTCATGTTTTGTCAAAAATAAATTATAATTCTGAATTGAATCTGCATATTAACAGCTTTCATTATTATCTCAATTCAGACCTTATATAGTATTCATTTCCAACTGCCTCCAGCTCTTTCACGATCTGAAAATGCAAAACTACTTTTGAGAATCTGTATGTGTCTGATTGCCTTGAATACTGTGAGGGGTTCTTTAGAATGTAAGTCATGAATCATTAAAGGATTTATTTAGTATCTGGAGCATTGAAAAGGTTTGGAATGCATTTTCAAAAGAGGTAAAGCAAACTACTACCTCCTGGGTTTTGCTTCCAGAACTCACATTCTCAGTGAATGATAGTTTCCTCTCCCAGTGTGCTCCTGAGCAGGAGGTGTACAAAATAGAAGAAGAGGCAAAATCCCTGTGAGTATAATACAAAATAACATCAGAGAATAAGGTAGTATTTTTGTTTAAAAACTAAATCAAAAGCTTGTACATATATTCTCAGAGAGGGAATGTTAACCTAGCAACTGTTCTAGTATTGAGGTTTTTTTTTCCTGCATTTTCAATGTATTTTTGTCTTCAGTAACTGCATGCAAGCAAGAAAGAAGAATTAACTTCTAAAATTCATTTCCATCCATAAGATGAATGTCCAAAAAAATCATCAGCATTATACCATTACTCTTTTGTAAGAATTAAATAGGGAATAACGTGCACACTGTATATCTAATAGTTTTGTTTGTATGATGTTGGTGATGAAGGGTATGAATAATATGGTGGTATTGTGCTCCCCAAAATATTCTGCACGCTAATAAACTTATCTGGTGTCAAAGAACAGAACAGCCACTAGATACAGAGGCTAGAAAATGGTAGCACTCACACCTTTAATCCTAGCATTCCAGAGGCAGAAATCCCTCTGGATCTCTATGAGTTCAAGGCCATATTGGAAAAAGCCAGGCATGGTGACACACACCTTTAATCCCAAGAAGTGAGCCTTTAATCCCAGGGAGTGTTGGCAGAAAGCAGAAAGATATTTAGGGCATGAAGACTAGAAACTAGAAGCATTTGTCTAGTTAAGCTTTTAGGCTTTTGAGAAGCAGTTCAGCTGAGATCCATTTTGCATGAGGACTCAGAAGCATTGAGGAAACAAGACCAGCTACAGAACTGACAAGGTGAGGTTAGCTGTGGCCTGTTATGTCTCTCTGATTTTCCAGCATTCACCCCAATACCTGGCTCCAGGTTTGATTTTATTAATAAGACCTTTTAAGATTCATGCTACAGAATAACATTCACTAAATACATTTTTATTACAGAATTAAATATTACTTACAATATGTGTAGAAAGATTTAAATTCAAATTATTTCACACAATTTTTCATCTTAGAAACTTCCAAAGTAAATAAAAATCTAAAGCATTTATATTGATGCAATCAAGGTAATGCTATCTTGTCCTGACTCCATATTGTAATTGTTTAGACAGTTCTCAGCACTCTATGCCCCTACCATATAGAAATAGTCAACATCTGCCTTGTCAACACATTTATTTCCATAACACTGGCCATCATCCAAATGCACAAGCCAATATAATTCCTATTTATATGAAGTATAACAGAAGAAGGGATAAGTAAAAACTAATTGTCATATTATCTCTGACTGTGTTCTGCCATGAACAACCATCACAATGTTACTGTGTCGCGACCGCCTCCACCAGCAAGGATGATGCAACACTGGAGCTCTTCTTTAAGCAGTTTATTCAGGACCTTGTTAACAGTGATGTCTCTCCCCTGGGCAAGCCTCTCCCATCCCTTATGTAGGCCTGAGCTACCAACCCCAGACAGCCACGTGGGCACTATCCATAGGTCCACGCATATGCAAGTGGCACACAAATCCAGCCATAGCCAAATAAGGAGCTATTTATCACAAAGAACACTCGCTGTCGGGAAGGCAGAGGGCGGAAGCCAGCACCATCTTTAAGGTGCGGCTACACGCAGCTCTCTACAGTTCCCCCTTTTTGTTTTGCAGAGCAACAGGCAAGAGTAGAGGTCTGATCTCTGCTAAAATGGAACATGTACTAATGTTTGTCCAGGCGTCGTCCACCCAGAGAACACTAGACCCGTCTGATACCCTTTTCACAGAGGTGGGAGTTAGGGTACCAACCCACATGCAATCAGACTTGCTCTTCTTGAGGTCAGCGTATCATAACCTCAAGTGCAGTGCGCAGGCCTCGCATCCTGTGCCTAAATATCTTTTAAAGTAGCCAACCAGGCTTGGGGAGACTGTCCTGCATCAATGGCCATAAAGGCTTGGACAATCATGGCTGCATGGCGACGCTGTGAGATCCTAATGCGACAAATGCACCACAAGCATACTAGGGAGGTGAGCACCAGTAAACCTACTAGGGCTCCTATTCCCGCCCACTCCTTCAGGTGATCCATGGCTGTAGCAATCCAGGAAGATAATCCCTCCGCCAGTCCGGTATCCATTCAGGTCGAATTCACCATGACAACAGCCACCCTCAGCTGGTCCATCAGGTTATCAAACTCTCTGGTCCAATTGCCTAAA
The DNA here is from genome assembly GCF_903995425.1 of Onychomys torridus. Lineage (NCBI taxonomy): Eukaryota > Metazoa > Chordata > Mammalia > Rodentia > Cricetidae > Onychomys > Onychomys torridus. Next base: position 28,326,378 of record NC_050448.1, on the reverse strand, counting down.
AGATAACTAGACAACCTTTTAGATAAATTTGCAGCATGGGTAAAATTATTATATTGGACACTAGTCACACATAACCCTTCATACTTCCATTGGCAGCCGAGTTGGGCAATCTGCCAGAGGGTATCAATTTGCTCTTGAACCAGGTCAATTTTCTGGTTGACCACCATCAATCCTCCTCGAATTTGAGCATTGATGCCCTTTTGCACATCCAGAGCATGTGCCACATTGGCAGAAAGATTATTCAAGGTCTGTGCCGTCTGTACAGTATGATTCATGGCAATGGCGGCTATTGGAGGAAATAACTGTAACAATGGCGGCAGTAATGCCAAAATCTCTTTTTTGTCTAAATAGGGTCATAGCATTAGGAGCATCAACTGGCATAGGCACCCAGCGAGGCATACGGGTAATTATGGCATAATCATATTTAGAAGCATTCCAGCATTGAGTATAAAAACAGGTATTATTATGGCAAGATACAGGCCTCCCTTTGCTCACTATAAACAAAAATGGAGGATACACACAAACTGGAGTAGGATTATAAGTAATATTAGACAATGGCTCAACTCTGTCATACGCACAGCCTGCATCAGTTCTGGCAGTGATGTCCGTTGATAACGGGCTAGGCAGAGAATCCCAGGAGCCCCAAGGCTTGGAGCTACTCCATGAAAACTGACTAATTCCATGCACTCCCCCAGCAATCATAACTAGGGGCTCTAAATTCATACAACTTCCATTAATGTCACACAATAGCCAATTATCAAAAGGATTAGAAATATACAATTGAGAGGGATTTTGCTCATTATAATTACTACCTGCAAAAGTCTGATTAAAGTCTGTGCTTATTCCAGGAGAAAAAGTAAAACTCTTCCCTTGATTGGCCCAGATCACAGCATGAGACTGACAACCTGTCCAGGGGCAGACGTTCCCTCCATCTGGACCCCAACAAAAGGGGGCCCATTTTGGTTGACTAGGTGTATCATTTCCCAACACTTTAGCAGGCCACCATCCAGACACCCAAGAGGCATTGGCTGAAAAACAAGGGCCTGGTCCAGGCAAATCAAACCATCCAGCTGTCTGGTTATATATCAAAACACATGGGGAAACATTTGATCGGTTCCTGACAATTTGGAAACAAAGAGTTCCATTTAAATCAAAAGACCTATTTTCTCCTATAGGAGCTTCTTCTGGGTCCATAGGGAGGTATGGAACATCATACTTTTATTATTACTAAATAGCCATGGGAATAAAATTGCATCATATTGGTCTCGGGAACACTGACAGTATCCCCCATCTTAGGTCCGTCATTCCCAGCCAAATCATCATTAGCGCGAACAGGGAGATCACTGTCTGCACAGACATGTTCTTCTTGGTAATGGACTCTTCTCACAAGGCGCTCAGGAACCCACACTGGGTCTTGCTGATCCTGTGGGAAAACACAAACAGAACCTGGTGCCCATGTCAGCACGGGATTGGGTCCATGCCAAACACCTGTCAAGGCATCTTTCCTTTTCACCATTCCTTTAGAAGGACTGTGCTGACAATGATGCCTGTCTGCAGCAGAACAATTGGAAGCATCCAAGTTCAAAAAATTCAGGGTAAATAATGCAAGAGAGAGTCTGTCCTTAGGGGTACAGCCATAGCCTATTCCCCCTTTTTTGTTTTTGAAGCAATTCCTTCAAGGAGCGATGAGCATGCTCCACAATGCCTTGACCCTGTGGATTATATGGTAGGCCATGTACAAGTTGCACATTCATCTGTTGACAGAAGGAAGCGAACTTCTGTCCGGTATATGCAGGACCATTGTCTGTTTTTAACTGTTGAGGCTTACCCCATGCTGCCCAAGCTTCTAAGCAATGAGCAATAACATGAGAGGCTTTCCTGCCATTGGGGTGGTGTGAATGATTCCAGAGCAGGTATCAACAGATACATGTACGTATTTGACACGTCCAAATTCAGAGATGTGCGTAACATCCATTTGCCATATTTTTAGGGGAGCAAACCACGAGGGTTAACTCCTAATCCAGAAGGATGATGAAAAATGACACATTGGGGACAATCTAGTACCACCTTTCGTGCATCAGCATGTGAGATAGAAAACTTTTATTGTAATGTCCTTGTATTAACATGAAATTCTTTGTGGAAAGCATGTGCTCGTTGTATGGCAGAAGCCACAAACATCCACTCCTGTCTAGTACACTGGTCCACTATATCATTGCCTTTAGCCAATGGACCTGGCAGACCAGTATGTGCGCGGATGTGCTGCACAAAAAAGGGATTCTTACACTGCCAGATCAGTTTCTTTAATTGGCCAAACAATGAGCTAACAGGACTAGAAGATTTGATGGGCCCTGCACATTCAAGGCTTTTCAAGGCATTAACAACATAACTAGAATCTGACACTAAATTAAATGCAAATGGACAAGCCTTAAAGACTTCAAGAACTATTGAAAGCTCCACCTGTTGGGGTGCACCTGGCAAGAATTGATGCTTTACAGGTTCAGTAGAATCCACCATATAAGCACCATAGCCCGTCTTAGACCCATCCGTAAATATAACACTGGCTCCTGGAATGGGCTGGGAAGCAGTTACCTTAGGAAAAACTACAGGATGTTCTTTAAAGAAAGTTAATAGTGGATGTTTAGGATAATGGCAATCTATGTGTCCTGGATAGGTACTACGCAGTATTGCCCAATCATCTATGGTAGCACATAATATCTTGACTTGAGTAGAATCATAAGGAACAACTAGCGTTTGTGGTGATGTTCCAAAATATTGTAAACACTGCTGAATACCCTGCTGCACAAGTAATGCTACAGCAGTAGGATAATACTCAATTGATTTTGCATGTGAGATTTTAGCATAAATCCATAATAAGGGTCCTTTTTGCCATAAAATCCCCATAGGTTGTAACTGGGTAGGAAGAATGCACAGGGTAATATCATCATTATTTTGTACTCTTTGAAGAAAAGCCCTTTGTAGCCTATCCTCTAATTTTGTTAAGGCTTCTCGGGCTTCATTAGTTAGTTGCCTTGGTGAATCCAAGGCTGCATCTCCAATTAGAATATCATATAATGGTTTTAATTCATAAATGGCCATTCCCAAACTTCCTCTTAGCCAATTTATATCTCCTAATAATTTCTGAAAATCATTCAATGTGTAAAGATGATCCTTCCTTAATTCTACTTTCTGTGGCATGATATGATAATTAGTTATTTTAGAGCCAAGATAATTGACAACTTTGCTCTGTTGCACCTTCTCAGGGGCGATACAGAGTCCCTTTTGTTTTAGCAGTTCTACAAGTGAGCTATATGCTGCTTGAAGAATGCTCTCCTCTTTAGCTGCTAACAGTATGTCATCCATATAATGGAGGCATCTCAGGCCAGGAAAACGTGCTCTCAAGGGTTCTAATGCAGTAGCTACAAACAGTTGACACATAGTAGGACTATTGGCCATGCCTTGTGGCAATACAACCCATTGATATCTTTTATCAGGTTCCTCATGATTAATGGACGGTAAAGTGAAAGCAAATCTCTCACTGTCTTTGCTATTCAGCGGAATGGAAAAGGAGCAGTCCTTAATATCTACCACAATACATAATAATAGGCCAATTTTCAGGCAAGGCTGACAGCAATGGAATACCACATGGTACGGGTCCCATAATTCTCATTTGCTCATTTATAGCTCTAAGATCATGTAACAATCTCCATTTTCCTGATTTCTTCTTGATGACAAATATGGGTATATTCCAGGGAGAAAGGGAGGGTTTAATGTGCCCTTCCTCCAATTGCTCTTTCACTAATTGATGTGCAGCATGTAATTTCTCAGAGGAGACTGGCCACTGAGGAACCCACACTGGCTCCTCTGTTATCCAGGATATGGGAATACCCTCTTCAGCGGCCCCTAGGAAAAACCCAATCCTTGTTTGGGCTTCCTTGGTACTGCTTGTATCGGCTCCTTTCTGCCTTGTAAAAATTTTCCTAAGCCAAAATTAGTATGACACCCCATATTTTTCATGATATTTTTAGATTCTTTGGAATATTTGTTACTCAATTTAAAGCCCATGGATTTCATAAGATCCCTCCCCCAAAGGGACACTGGAAGTTCAAGAACATAGGGTTGCATAACGCCAGAGAGACCTTCTGAATCTTGCCAATTCAACAAATTTGTACTAATATTAGAAGCACTGGCATAATCTAATCCCTGCAATGTTTGTGAGGAAACCTGTATAGGCCAACCTTGAGGCCAATCTTTGTTAGCTATGATACTGCGATCTGCTCCAGTATCCAGAAGTCCCATTATCTTGGTACCATTAATGGTTAACTGTAATGTGGGTCTCTGATCTAAGTCTAAAGATAAAAATGTTAAATCTGTCCCTGAGGATCCGAATCCGTTGCTTCCTCTTTCTTTGTCATAGGCTGGGTGAGAATCATGTAAACTGGGTAACAGGATAAGTTGTGCAATTCTGTCTCCCGGGGAAATGGCAACGATTCCTTTTGGTGATTCAACCATGATTTTAACTATACCTGTATAATCTGAGTCAATTATCCCAGGATGGAGTCGCAATCCCCTTAATGTAGTAGATGATCTCCCTATTAACAATCCCACTGTCCCAGGGTCAAGGGGGCCTTGAAAATCAGACTCCACTACTTGCAGCCCCATTTGTGGGGTTAATATGAGTCTGATGTTGGCACGGAGGTCCAATCCTGCTGAACCTGCAGTGGCTTGCCACAGTGTTTGGGATGTCTGAGGGTCGGCCACTGCTATTGATTCCCTTCCTGTCTCTGATCCTCCATTGCCCCATATATTTGTGGGCCCTGAGGCTGGCGGCACTGCTGTCCATTTATTGGAGGAGTATTATTCCCCAGAGGCTGTCCATTAATGTCCTTGATTGACCTGCATTTGCTTGCCCAATGTTTTCCTTTCTTACACTTAGGACACAGTCCCGGGACAGGGCGTTGGCCACTCCCTGGTCTCTGGTTACTTTCCCCTTGATTACTTCCTCCTTGGGGGCAGTTATGTCTCATATGCCCCATTTTACCACATCAGAAGCAAGCCCCAGTGCCTCCTGCCCTCTTCTGACTAATTTGTAAAACTGTAGCAGCCAGCCCAGCATTGGTTAGTGGTCCCCCTAATTCCCTGCACACTTTCATTCAAACTTCCAATCCTTTAGTTTTGTAAGGTGTAATGGCAGCTCTACATTCCTTAGTGCACTGCTCATAAACCAACTGCTTAATTAATGGCATGGCTGTATCAGGATCACCAAATATCTTTCCAGTTGCATCCACTAAGCGAGCTACGAAGTCTGAGAAGGTTTCCATGGGTCCTTGGACAATTTTAGTGAGATTACCACTAACTTCTCCTCTATTGGGTAATGCCTTCCAAGCTCTGGTAGCAATGTTGTTAATTTGCTCATAAACCTGAATAGGATACCCATTTTGCTGATTTGTAAATCTACCTTGCCTGAGCAACATATTCATATCCCAAGCAGCTTGGCCTCCACCAGCAGCCCTGTTAGCTGCAGCCTGTTCACTAGCGAACTCTATCAGAAAGGCTTTCCAATCTAAATACTGACCAGAACTTAAACAGGCTCGTGCAAGGTTCATCCAGTCTGATGGAGTCATAGCATATCTATGCAGAGCTTCCAACTGAGCTACTGTAAAGGAAGCTGTAATACCATATGTCCAGACAGATTCTGCCAATGATTTAATAATCTTGAAATCTAGAGGTCCATGATATCTCTGATTCTGAGGATTCTGAAATACTGGGAATGCAACTTGCATTTCTGTTCTAACTTCTGTCCATACTCTAGGATTAAAAGACACTCCGCCCTCTGCCCCCATTGCTCCAGGATACGGAGGGGGAGCAGAAGGGACCACATTCTCACGGCCCTTTTCTAACTGTTTGGATCCTCTTCTCTCTTTTCTTTTCTTTCTAACCTTCACTCGTTGCAATGACTCACAAATAGATTCAACATCCTCATCATCCAAGACAGAGTCGGAGAGATTGGAAGCACCCGAGTCTTCTAACTCAGAAAGGCTAGGATATAAACTTGTATGTTTCTTCTGATCTTTTGCCTCTTTATTCTTTATTGACCCTGCCTTTTCAGGTACTGCTTTCTCTGAGGTTGCCTTTTCTGATCTTTCTTCCTGCAGTATTTCCAGAGCAGTTTGGCCATTCTCAATTGCCTCACTGCATCTCTGATCTTCTAAACATCCTCTTATTAATTTCCAGACTGGTCTAACCCCATGCTTAAGTGTGCCTTGCTCTGTGGCGAAGTCTAGGTGTCTTCCCAATTTCTCCCAGGAAGACACTGTAAGACTTCCCGAAATTGCAAACCAAGGAGCAACAATATCACACTCTTCCAGAAATCTTTCTAGGGTGCTTTTCCTTACCTTCAATTTCTTATAGAGAAGCAGCTCTTTAAAAGCCAGGAAAATTTGGTGCGAGGAAGAAGTGCCCATCTTAGTATATCCTTTCTTCCTCAATTTGAGAGATTTCTTGGAGCCTTTACCAAACAGCCTTCTGGTTTCACTTGCTTACTTTGTTTTCCTGATTACCCATACGCTATTGTCGCAGCTCTACTGTCCCGCTCCACCTTTATTTACAGGTGAGAGAAAAAACAAACAAACAAACAAAAAAACGCTTTTGTCGCAGATCCCCAATTTACCTGAGGACTTACCGGTATACCCCCTGACTGCAGAAAGTTCTGAGCCCCACAGAGAGATGTGGTAGTTCCCCATACGAGCCACCACTTGTGACTGCCTCAACCAGCAAGGATGACGCAACACTGGAGCTCTTCTTTAAGCAGTTTATTCAGGACCTTGTTAACAGTGATGTCTCTCTCCGGGCAAGCCTCTCCCAGCCTGGCTACCAACCCCAGACAGCCACATGGGCACTATCCATAGGTCCACGCATATGCAAGCGTCACACAAATCCAGCCATAGCCAAATAAGGAGTTGTTTATCACAAAGAACACTCGCTGTCGGGAAGGCAGAGGGCAGAAGCCAGCGCCATCTTTAAGGTGCAGCTACACTCAGCTCTCTACATTACTGAGTCTGGCATCAAGAGATTTTTGAGTCATGAGCCCACTCTTAGTCACAAGCCAAAATTAAATGATTCTTCTTTTGCTTTGTTTTGGTTTTTTCAAGAGAAGATGTCTCTGTGTATCCTTGGCTGTCCTGGAACTCATTTTGTAGAGTAGACTGGCCTACAGAGATCCACCTGCTTCTGTTTCCCTGGTGCTGGGGGTCAGTGTGGTTATCTGTATCTTTCTCATATGAAGTTCTTTACACCATCCTTAGTTCCTTTACATAAACTTTTTGTCATGGTTAAATATTAATTTATGCCTTCTTCTCATACATTTTTAATGGCAGCCTCGTTGCTCTGTCTTATTTTTCTTTAAGTATAAAACTCCACATTTGGAAAATACTTGCATGAGATTAAATGACATTTGATTGATGTCCCCAACTAATAAAAAGTAATTGCTAGAAAATGAGCTTAGAAGCTAAAGTTTGAAATACTGGCACAAACTTCCTGATAGAACTAAAAGAGTCTGTCCAATCCCAAATGTCTTTAAAATCCCAACATCAGGACCAGAGAGATGGCTAAATGGTTAAGAACTCTTGTGCTTGCAGGAGAGCTGGTATTGGTTCCTATCACTCACAGCAGGCAGCCTACAGTGATCTGTAACTCCAGTTGCAGGTCTGCTATTCTCCTCTGATCTACATGTGGTACACATTCAGAGAAACAGGCACATATATATACACACACAAAGAAAAGTAAATGTAATTAAAACGATTAATGGATAAAACAAAATTACAACAAGACAACAGGAAATGATGATTCTAGGCATGAAAGCCAATGACGATGGATATCCAGATCAGTGTAAGGAGGTGCAGTGAACACCAACACCAGCATTTTCTCCATTCTATCCTGAGTTGAACATAGATTCCCCATCTTTATCAGCATGTCTGTTAGTCTATTATTAGGAAGACTCACTCCTACTTCCTCTCCCAATTAGGTAAACTGGGGAAAAAGCTGCAAAATGGTGCTGAAGAGCTACAGATACATTTGATCGAGGGTTACCAATGACCTTGTAAAAATGATAGGTACATTCTGGTACATAGTGCAATCAAGTTAAAATAATAAAAACTACAGTTTGGCTACAATGAAGAAACATCATGGCTGAGGTGAAACTGGACATTATTGTTTCTGATTTTTTTAATTAACTTCCATTCTGTACAAAAGAGAAAGGAATTTGAAACCTACAAAAACATACAGAAGAGAAAACACTGTATACTTCCCACAGAGATTAGATGGCAGAATTTAATTTTAGGTCTATATGTGCTCCTTAGAGGATGAATAATGAGTAAGAAAATAAAGTTGAACTCCTGGAAATACACTACAGTCTGATAAAGAGGAAATCCTATCTTGCAAGTGAAAGGAAAAGTGTACCTCTTAAAAATGATTTATAGTAGCAATATTTTAGAAATCCACTTGGTATTTTAATAAGATTCAGGAAGTCAGGGTGAAAAGCAGGACACACATAAGGAAAGAGCATCTTCACGATTAAAGAAGAAGGCTGTGAATCTTTTAAGTCCAGCACCAAGATGAAAGGAAGAGGTTTTGCTTTAAAGTAGGATTCAGAACTGTCCAAGGAAAAGCTAGAAATAAACAAAATCACTCTTCTGGAAGGGAGGACGTGGGTGAGAGGCTTCGTCCTCATCTCTGTTCCACAAATACAACTCAGTCACTTGTCCTCAGCTTCTGTAGACCAAATTCTGAGCATATAATTAGAGGGTTCTCTATCCCATGGTTCTGTGGTCCTTGTGTCCTGAGGCTTCCCTGATGCTCTTAGTTAAGGCTGAGGTAAATGTAATCCTGATGGAGGCAGTGGAGTGTAGCCTGAGTGGTACTGACTGAAATGATAGCACAGTTGTTTAGATAGCAATGCAATGACTGAACAGTAAGTGACTACTAAAAGAAGAGGAGCATCAGGCTGGCATTCACAACAGTGAGGTAGCAGCACTGAGAGCCATGTCATGATGATTTGGACTTCAAATAATCATACATCTCAAATGCTGATTGATATCTATCATAAGAAAATTAATTTTCCTGAAGGAAGATAATACAATTAGAACTTCTTCAAAATATATTTTTAATTGAAATAGAATTATATCTCTTTCCCCCAGCCACTCTCATCCCTCATCCCCTCCCTGGTGCTTTCCCTGGATTCCCTTCCATGCCACACCCACTCTCAAGTTAATAGCCTTTGTTTTCATTATCATTGTTACTTATGTATATGTATGCACAAATATATTAATACAACCTGCTGAGTCTATTTTATTGTTTGTGTATATATATGATATCAATAATAAATATATGCCTGTGAATGCATAGATACCTGCTGAACTTAACTAAAACTTAAATGTAATTAGATGAACTTATAGACAAAGTTAGTAGAATCAAGTTAGCATTCAATTATAGACTACTTTTCTTTTAAGTTCAGTATAACAACTAAGATAGTGCCTGTATAAATTAGACAGGGAAGGATGGTATCCAAAGAAGGAATAAGATGCTCTGAGTTCTCTAATGCAGTTGCCAGAAGTTAACAAACAAACGAAGAAGAGTTGATGGGAGTTTTAATTGCAAAGCTGTGACTCTAGACTTGTTCACAGCCACCTGTGTTTTAGCCATATTCTCCCTGTGTAACCATCTAAAACAGAAAACATACTACAAATCAAAACAATACCCAAAGTTCAGCAAAAGAGTGAGGGAGAATATGTCTTCAATGCATGCAGCACAGCCCTTGGCACTAGACACTGTGTTTTTCTTCTGTAGGGACCATCCTATACTGCCCTCATGGCAGCTGCTGCTCACATTAATGACCTCATCAGTATTTGTGTTCACACAGTAGGAACAGTCTCCTGCTTGTGTCTAAAGAGAAGTCTTTGAAACATGTGTGGTAGAATCAAAGGTCTATATTTGCTTAGGAAAGTTATCTGTGAGATCCTTGGTGGGTTTTTTTGTTTTTTGTTTTTTTTTTTTTTGTTTGTTTGTTTGTTTTGCTGTGTAATAAACCAATGAGGAAAGGATTAGAAAACTGAGATAATTAACATGCATAGAGAAACAGACAAGACAAAGGGTAAATCCCATAAGGACCTCCATTCTGGTTCTTCATTGGTTCAGGAGTATCTTTGCTGCTGCTGTTTTTCTTTTTTGTGTATGTGATATCTATTTTACTCTATTATTGATTAAAAATGCACCACTTAATTAGGCATTTGAAACTATTTTCCTAAGAATGCAGTATGCAGGGGAAACCAAATTCCAGGTTTAAAAAATAGGCATAAGGATTTTGTGGCAACTGTTTCTCTAGAGCATGTCTGTGGGGCATTTTCTCTACCCTGATGGGATGTATCTAGTACAACTATCATCACTTTTTCATCCCTCTAGGTTACTAAAAGGTCACATGGTGACAATAAGTAACAAAATAAAGAATGAGATATGTAATTTAGAAATCCAGTCCTACATCATATTCAAATGCCCAAAGTGTTATGTTAAACAGAAAGCTCCTTTCTTCCCACAGCTCAGTTCTACTTCAGATAGGGATCTCCACTTGCAGAAAGAAGTGAGATAAGCCAACTTTATCAGTGTTTGTTGCTTGTAAAATTCCTCTTCTTCCTTTTATTTTCTCATTTATCAAAGCCATGACTATCAGTAATGAGAAGGGACCTATGAATAGTAGCATCAGTTTTATGTGTCCATCCAGGCCAGTTGATACCCACTGGCATGGCAGGCATTTGAAGTTGTTTGTTGTGTGAGAGCTTAGTGGGGAAGTCAGGGATGTTTCTCTTTGAATCTTTCCCACTTATGCCTTTGTCCACATGTAAGTGTGATAACCTCTGTGTTTCTCTTGAGCATCACTGTTTTCCTCCAACTGTCCTAAAGAATCCCACCATGATCAATGCAAAGCAGCCCTCTTGGAAGTCATTAACATGTAGTTCATAGAGAACATATGTTCATCTTGTACCCAGACAAGTGTGTATTCTTTTAAGCCTCCCTGGCTGCCCCACTGTGCACTTCAGATCCTGAGATACCTATGTTCTTTAAGTTTTACCCTAACATCTCTGGTTTGCTTTTCTATTAGGAATTTCAAAAAGCCTAGAACCTCTCCTGGTAGAGGGACGGTTAAGACACTGTGGTAGTTGGAATAAGAATGCCCACCCCCCCACCCCCATAGGCTCATATATTTGAGTTCTTGGTCCCCAGTAGTTGGAACTATTTAGGAAGGATTAGGAAATGTGGCCCTGTTGAAGGAGGTGTATCATACCAATGCTTCCTGCTGCACATAAGGATGTAAGCTCTTAGCTACTGCTCCCAGCATCATGATTGTCTGTCTACTTGCCACCATGCTCCCAACCATGATGGTCATGGACTCTCTTTGAAACTGGAAGCAAGGCTCCAATTAAACACTTCCTTTTGTAAATTGCCTGGCTCAGGATCTCAGGATGTTTCATCACATAAATAGAAGAGTAATTAAGAGATGTGATGGAAAAACTCCTCTTGAGAAAATTACTCCCACACACAGTTCATTTCTCTATCCTGTGGCTTTAATAAACTCAAGGTGTCCAAGAGTGCAGTGGATTGCTGTTCGAGCCATGCCCTGAAACACCACCCCTAGTGAGGTAGCAGGTAGCTGTTACACCTGCTGAGGACCTTGAGGTACATGCCCCTTGTGTGTAGCCACTGGGGGTCCCTTAAGATCTGGGATACATATCAGCCATGGATTCCCCTGTCCTCCCTGTACCTGTCCACCACCATCCCCTATCCCTCCCTACTCCCACCTCCTCCAAGGCAAGGTCTACCCTGGGGAGTCAGCCCAGCATGGTAGATTCAGTTGAGGCAGGTCCAGTCCCCTCCTCCCTGAACCAAGGTTGAGAAAAATGTCACAGCATAGGCCCTAGGTTCCAAAAAGCCAGCTCATGCACCAAGGACAGGTCCTGGTCCCACTGCCTGGGGGCCTCCTAAACAGTTGAAGCTAATCAACTATCCAGAGGGGCTGGTCCAGTTCCATGGGGGCTCCTCAGCTATTGGTTCATACTTCATGTGTTTCCACTAGTTTGGCTATTTGTCCCTGTGCTTTTTCAAGTCATGAAATCTCTTGACTCGATATAATCTCAATATCTCTTGCTCATACAATCCCTCCTCTCTCTTGTCGACTGGACTCCTGGACCTCTACCTGGGGTTTGGCTGTGGATCTCTGCATTTGCTTCCATCAATTATTGGATGAGAGTTCTATCATGACAGTTAGGGTGTTCGGCCATCCAATCACCAGAGTAGGTCAGCTCAGGAACTCTCTCAAACATTGCCAGTAGTCTATTGTGGAGATACCTTTGGATTTCTGGGGACCTCTCTAGCACTGTACTTCTTCCTATTCCCACAGGGTCTTCGTTTATCATGATATTTCTTTCCTTGTTCTCCCACTCTGTTCCTGATCCAGCTGGGACCTCCTGCTCCCCTAAGCTTTCTTTCCCCTGACACTTGCCCTCCATTACTCCCTTTCACCCCCAGTTTGCTCATGTAGATCTCATCCATTTCTCTGTTGCTGGGTGATCCCTGTGTCTTTCTTAGGGTCCTCTTTATTAGGTAGCCTCCCTGGAGTTGTGAGTAGCAGTCTAGTCATCTTTGTTTTACATCTAGTATCCACCTAGAATGAGTCCAAATCATGTTTGTCTTTCTGATTCTGGGTTACCTCACTCAGGATAATATTTTCTATAAAATAAAAAAAAAATATTTATTAAAAAAAAACTTCCTTGGGGTTGCTGTCTAAGAAATGGAAAATCAGAGATTCTCATCCTGCTCCTAACCCTATAACCAGCACCTCACCTATGCAACCCTCTACTTCTTTTTTATAACTAACTCTTCACTCATGTATTTTGTTGATTTCAGTAGCAAAATAGTTTGCGAAGAAGCAAGAAAAATGAAATATTATATAAAAACAATAAATACTAGAAGTCAAATAAAAAAAACTGAGATACACTTCCACTCTCACCTCTTCACTACCTCGTGGTTTTGGATGCTGGTATGGACCAGTGCAGAGCTTGCCAGAGAACAGTTATTGGAATGTGCCTCACCTTCTAGGATCCTGTGACAAATTATTTTATTCTGTCTTGTGAGTTAACCCCCAAATAAATTCCTTTGCTCATTAAGCAGGTTCTGTGGATTGCTAGCAATATAATCCCATCATAAGAGTTTTAAAGCCTGGTAGTGGTGGTACATGCCTTTAATCCCAGCACTCAGAGGCAGAGGCAGGTAGATCTTTGTGAGTTTGAGGCCAGCCTGGTCTACAGAGCGAGATCTAGGAAAGGCACAAAACTACACAGAGAAACCCTGACTCAAAAAAAACAAAACAAAAAAAAAACAAAAAAAAAAAAAAGAGAGAGAGAGAGAGTTTTAAAAATGTATTTCCCTCTTATACATTTTTGCAAATCTCATTTGGAAACATATATTATACCTGATTTTGAAATATAAGTATAGATACTTAAAAGCTATTTGAAGTTTCTTCTGTTTGTACAATAAGTACACTAAATATATATTTAAAATATATTAGGCCAAGTCTGAAATCTTTGAAAAAAAGAAAAAGAGGGAAGAAGGAAGGAAGGAAGGAAGGAGTGGAAAAAGAAGACAGGGAGCAATGGATGGAGGGAAGAAAGGAGGGAACATAGGAAAGTTTGGAAAAAGTTGCCTTTCTCTCATTTCCTTTAATGTCACAGAGGCCATAGAATCTTCATGTATTCACGTGCCTAACAAGTATAATACTCCTGCCATTTTGTCATATTGAAGACAGTGAATGACCAAACTGCACATGAAGAATTAATATTTTTAGCAGAAGTTAAATAAAAAATATTTTTTCTAAATAATAACACATGCATGCTTTTAGTTCCTTTAGAGTTTTATATACTGTAATTTTTAGCATATTCTTACCTTAAATGTAGAACATGTGAGTTTGTTTCTTTAGTTGTAAATTAAATAAATTTATTTCATTTCAATTGCTTTTGAAATATTTGGCTGAATGTGGTAGCACATATCTTCAATCCCAGCACTTACATGGCAGAAGGGGCTGGTCTCTGGGAGGTTGAAGACAGCCTGGCCTACATAGAAAGTTTCAGGCAGCCACTGCTTAGTGAGACTCTGTCCCAAATAACAAACAAACAAAACAAAACAATTATATATATAATAATTGTATATAGATATATGTATCTAGCTATCTATATATACAAGTTCATTAGAAATCTAGAATCCTATAAAGTATTTGATAAGTAATATTTTACTTAAAGATTAATAAGTCAAAATAAAAGATATAAAATTGATTTTACTTAAGTGAACAATACAATCTTAAAACATGCCATAGAAATGATAATTACCAAGACTCCAAACACTTGGTTTCTCTTAATAATTGAATTGCTGATTTGTCCATTAAAATGATAAAAAATTCAAACAATTATTATTAGGTTAGAAATATTTTTCCAATTGCTTTGGCCTCATCTCATTAGAAGAACAAACTCTATTAGCCAAGTGTGTTTCACTAATGTGTTATTATAGAAATCTCATGCTTGCTAGTTCTATGAAGAACCTATCTCCAGAGAATGCAAACCTCTGTAGTGAACTTCTTTATTTCTGAGTGAATTTTTTTGGACATTAATTGATTTATTTACTTAATTTGCATTAAGGGACTAAATATTCAGGAAACAATTCAAAGTTATCATTTGGAAAAAAATATATGTTTTTGTTTTAGATTTTTCCCCATCGTTGGCTTTTTTTTTTTTTCATTTGAATACACACAAACACATACGAGAAGGATTGTTCTATTTGTAAAGTTCTTTGACATGTGTGAAAGTCCAGCGAAAAGTGAGAGCAACTCTTAAATTTATTTGGTTCAAAAATCATCTTGAGTATGTATTGGTTGAATGCTAATGGATAGGTTCATAGTTCATTTATTAAAAAGAGAATTAGAAAGAGATCGTGGCAAAGAGAGGTTCGTGAATAAAAGGGATACTCAGTGAATCAGAAGGAGGGAAGTGAAGACAGGATGATAATATGCAAAGAGAAGTGTGATAGTGTTAAAGAGAGTTGAGAGGAAAGGTACTCTACCTACAGAAGGCCTCCTTGGTTATAGGATGGTTCCTACAACCTCCACTCCTGCTTTCAGGAATGGGAAAATCTGCAGTAAATACTACACTATTTGGTTGTTAAATTTTAAGAAATGGTTTGTGGGGGATGGATGTCTCACAGACGAAGGCAATTAATAGGCAATTACAGTACCAGAAAAGAAGTGTGTGATGTTGATAAAGTTAAGAGGAGAGATATGGAAAAATGTGGAAAGACTCAATAATTATTCATGATAAAAATATTACTGAGCAATAGATTTGTTGCAAAGAATCTCACAAGCCACATGAGAAATACAGAGAGGAATATAAAATATTTTTGCACTTAAAATAATGGGTTAAAACCTGTAGGCAGGCAAGATACCTGCCTCCAGGCTGTGCCCCAACCCCTGTTACCCACTGGACACTGTCCAACCAAGATCCACTATGCTGCCGAACCCCAAGCAACTGAACACCCTCCTCTCCCCATGGCCAACTCTCCCCTGTTGCCCCAACAGACCACATAGGCACAGGCACAAACCATAGCAGTTGTAAAAACAACAGACTATATATTCACAGGTGCAAACCATAACAGAATAACAGGAACAGGCACAAGCCACACCAGTTGGAAGAAAAGATGAGTAAATGCTGGTGTAAGAAGACATTCAACAAGAGAAAGAGGAGAACCCAATGATCTACAACAGCAAAACCTGAACATTCTAATGCAACTGAAACACAAGAAAACAAACTTAAAAATTACTTTAGGAAGATGATAGAGGCTTTTAAAGAGGAAATGAAAAATTCTCTTAAAGTAGTTGAGGGAAAGACAAACAAAAAATTGGAAGAAATCAATAAATCCCTTAAAGAAAGCCAAAAATAAAATCAAGCAGGTGAAGGTAATGTGTTGTAATATTTTATTTGTGCACCTCAATAAAGCTTATCTGAGGAACAGAGGAAAGAGCCAGCTGTTAAATTAAACATAGAGGCCAGGCAGTGGTAGCACATGCCTTTAATCTTAGCATTCAGAAGGCAGAGATTCATCCAGATCTCTGTGAGTTCAAGGCCACACTGGAAACAGAGCCAGGTATAGAGTGTCACATGCCTTTAATCCCAGCAGTTGTTAACCATAGAGCTCTGGAGGTCTGTACAGACAGACAGGAAGTGATAGAGCTGAGCAGAAGAAGGAAAGTGATGTAGCTGGGTGGAGAGAGGAAGTGAGATGGCAGGGCACAGAAAGGATATAGGCATGAATATATAGGAAGTTGCTCTCTCTTTGGCTGAGGATTTCCTAGTGGTAAGAACATGGCTGGCTTCTTTCTGCTTCTCTGATCTCTCAGTTTTCACCCCAATATCTGGCTCTGGGTTTTTTTTTATGAATAATACTATTTAAGAATTGTCTTATAGAAATGGTTCAAGACTCGAAAACTGATAGAAATGATAAAGAAACACAAATCAAGGGAATTCTGGAAATGGAAAATCTGGGAAGCAAACAGGAACTACAGATGTAAGCATCACCAACAGAATACAAGAAATGAAAGAGAAAACCACAGGTGTTGAAGATACCATAGAGGAAATAGATTTATCAGTCAAATAAAATTTTAGATACAATAAATTCCTAACACAAAACATTCAGGATATCTGGGACACTATGCAAAGATAAAACCTAAAAATAAAATAGGGTTAGAAAAAGGAGAAGAATTCCAGCTCAAAGGCACAGAAAACACATTCAACAAAATCATAGAAGAAAACTTTCCCAACCTAAAGAAGGACATATAGGTACCTATAAAGGTACAGGAAGCTTACAGAACACCAAATAGGCTAGACCAAAAAAATGAATAATCCACTTGCCACATAATAATCAAAGCACTAAAAATCCAGAATAAATAAAGAATTTTAAGAGCTGCACAGGAAAAAGTCCAAGTAACATATAAAGGCATACCTTTCAGAATTATACCTAACTTCTCAATGGAGAGTCTAAATCCAGAAGGTCCTGGACAGACATTTTACAGACACAAAGGGACTATGAATGCCAGCTGAGACTACTATACCCAGCAAAACTTCCAATCAACATAGATGGAGAAAACAAGATATTTCATGACAAAACCAGATTTAAACAATACGTATCTACAATTCTAGCACTACATAAAGTACTACAAGGAAAGCTCCAATCCAAGGAACTCAGTTACATTCATGGAAACAGAGGCAATTGATAATCTCACAATAGCAAAAACATAAGAAGGGAAACATACATACCATCACTACCACCAAAACCAAAAAATAACAGGAATTAATCAATGGTCAATAACATCTCTTAATATCAATGGACTCAATTCACCAATAAAAAGACACAGGCTACAGGATCCATGCTTCTGCTGCATGCAAGAAACACACCTCAACATGAAAGACAGATATTACCTCAGAGTAAAGGGTTAGGAAAAAAATGTTCCAATCCAGTGGACTTAAGAAGAAGCCAGTGTAGCTATCATTATATCTAACAAAATAGACACCATAGTAAAATCAATCAAAAGAGATGGAGAAGAACATTTCATATATATCAAAGGAGAAAGCCATTAAGATGAAGTCTTACTTTTGAACATTTATGCACAAAATACAAGGGCACCCACATTTGTAAAAGAAACGCTAGTAACCTCACACATTAGTAGTGAGAGACTTCAGCACACCACTTTCACCAATGGATAGATCTGCCGGACAGAAACTTAACAGAGAAACAAGGGAAATAACAAATGGTATGACTCAAATGGACTTAATAGACAGCTGCAGAACATTTCACCCAAACACACACAAAAAATATATCTTCTTCTAGCACTTCATGGACCCTTCTCTAAATCTGACCTCATGCTCAGTCATAAAGTAAATATCAGTAGATATAAAAAAAATTGGAATAATCCCTTGTATCTTATCAGACCATCATAGGCTAAAGTTAGAATTCAACAACAACACAAACTACAGAAAAAACTAAAACTCCTTGAAACTGAGCAACTCTCGTCTGAACCACCTCTGAGTCAAGGAGGAAATAAAATAAAATAAAATAAAATAAAATAAAAAATTAAAAAAAAGAAATTAAAGACTTCCTAGAATTCAATGAAAATGAATGCACAACATACCCAAACTTATGGGACACAATGACAGTAGTGCTGGGAGGAAAATTCATAGCACTAAGTGTCTACAAAAGAATTTGGAGAAATCTCACACAAGTGACTTAACAGTATACCTGAGAGCTCTAGAATAAAAAACAAGCAATCACCCAGGTGGAACAGAGGGCAAGAAGTAATCAAACTCATGGCTGAAATCAATAAAATCAAAACAAAGAGAACAATACAAACAATCAATGAAACAAAGAGTTGGTTCTTTGAGAAAATCAACAAGATAAACAAATTCTTATCCAAACTAACCAAAAGGCAGAGTGAGAATACCCAGATTAACAACATCAGAAACAAAAAGGGGGACATAACAGACACTGAGGAAATCCAAAGAATTATTACATCATACTTCAAAAACCACAAAATTGGAAAATCTAAAAGAAATGGACACTTTCTTGATAGGAACTACATACCAAAAATTAAATCAAGACCAAATAAACAATTTAAACAGATCTATAACCCATAAGGAAATGGAAACAGTCATTAAAAGTCTCCCAATCAAAAAAAGCCCAAGGCCAGATGGTTTCAACACAGAATTCCAAAGAAGGGCTAATATGAATACTCCTCATTATAGAAACAGAATGAATATTACCAAATTCTTTTTATGAGGCCACAGTTACCATGACACTCAGACCAAACAAAGAAAATTACAAATCAATCTCCCTTATGAACATTAACGCAAAAATTCTCAATAAAATACTGGCAAACCAAATCTACGAACACATCAAACAAATTATCCGCCATGATCAAGTAGGCTTCATCTCAGAGATTTGGGGATGGATCAACATACAAAAATCTGTAAGTATAATACACCATATAAACAAAATGAAAGAAACAAAAAACACATGACCATCTCATTAGATGCTGAAAAAGCCTTTGACAAAAATCAAGTACCACTCATGATAAAGATTCTGGAGAGAACAGAGATACAAGGAACATACCTAAACATAATAAAGGCAATATAGAGCAAGCAGACAGCCAACATCAAATTAAATGGAGAGAAACTCAAAATGATTCCACTAAATTTAGGGATAAGACAAGGCTGTCTACTCTCTCCATACATATTCTATATAGTTGTGTTACCATGGAGAGGAATGTGGATTGAGTTTCTCAGTTTGCTTAAAGAATTATGTCCATGAGCCAGGCAGTGGTGCTGCACGCCTTTAATCCCAGCACTTGGGAGGCAGAGGCAGATGGATCTCTGTGAGTTCGAAGCCAGCCTGGTCTACAGAGTGAGATCCAGGACAGGTACCAAAACTACACAGAGAAACCCTGTCTCAAAAAAAAAACTATCTCCATGAGCCCAACAGTGCCCAGCTCACACCTCTGTCCTGCAAGAGAAGTCCAGACAGGTTTGTTTAATGCAGATGATAAGCTGATTTGTGTTTAGCTGGTGTTTGGAAGTATAACATATAGTAGTAAATAACAAACAGGCTAGTCGGAGCACCTTGGACCTCTCCATGGAGCGTTCCCAGTGACTGAAGAGATTCCGTTATACACTGTGTTGGCATGCTCATGTGGCTCCCACACTGAGTCAAACAGCCATGAGCACATCTTTTTTTAAAATTTTTATTCTACTTTAACCCAATTGAGAGCATTTATAAAGGATGGTCTATTAATAAGTTCATTTATAAATTATATCTTTGGGTTTCCCAAGTAATACCAATAGCAAAAGGCCATGATATAAAATATTCCTCTTGAAGTAGTTTATTAAAAAGATTGAGTATTCTGGTGGAAAGTTGTTTTGTCTGTGCCATGTTTTAATCTATTTTGTTCTGCTAGTAGCATGGCTACATAGTCGTAGACAAAAACATAACTATGCAACTATGGGCTTTATTTTTTTCCCTTTTAGAAGACACTAAACTAAATTACTAACACTTATCTCCTTGAATCCGGTTCTTGAAAAATGAAAGATTTGATAAATACCATTGTTTTCCAATAAGCAATATATTCTTTGATCAGAAAAAAGTAATATATACATATATTAAAAGATTTATTTATTTTTAGTTTTTTAATGTATTTGATGGTTTTGCCAGGATATACATATGCCCAACTTGTGTGTGGATGTGCCAACAGGGGTAAAAAGAGGGTCTTGAGTCTGCTGAACCTGGAATTATAGCACCATGTGGGTACTAGTAGCCAACCTTATGTCCTCTGAAAGGAAGTCAAGTGCTTGGACCACTGAATCATCTTTTGGGCCTCTAATGCTGCAATATAGTTTAGAAATATTTCCTTGTGTAAATTGTATTACCATAGGACCTAGCACTTAGCACAATGTATTTGAAATACAATGATTTAAACCTCTAACACTGTTGTGATTTTTGAAAAATATTTATTTATTGTGTGTGTGCATGTGTTTGTATGTGTGTGTGTGTGTGTGTGTGTGTGTGTGTGTGTGTGTGTGTGTGCGCGTGCAGGTGCACCATGATACTAATGAATGCATTCCTCTATTTCCATCCTCAGTGGCTTCAGAATTCAGTATCCTCCACCTCCCATTATGGATTCAAGATCAGCAACTCCAGATGTTTTCCAGGCTGTCAATGCTAGAATGGGACTGCTAAGGCTGTCTTTTCTAGGATTGAAAAGCTACTGGGTTCTCAGCCTACCTAGCATGGACAAGGCCCCTTTTGGATGACCCAGTTTCCACAACTTTAAGACCTTCTAATAAGTTCCTTCCAGAAACACACACACACACACACACACACACACACACACACACACACACACATCCCATTAGAACCCTGTCTAATGCAGGAATTGTTTGCAGTCTTCTTGGGTCTAATATTGTCTACATTAAAACTAACAAATAAATGATAGTAAGAGTTTACTAAAATCATTGCTTTTCTACCTCATATATTAACCAGTTCTGAAACTTGAGTCCTACCCTCTGTAGTTTATCATCTGTGAAAGAGAAACAGTCTCTTTCTAAGGGGAAATTGTAAGAGAATTTCCTGCATAACATTTAATGTCCCTAGTTGTGTGTTATCAAGACCTTGGCTTTCTAGATCAAGTGAGTCTTAATGAGGAAATGGAGAGCAGTGGCCACAGGAAAGTTTAATCACTATTTTGTTCATTTCTAGAGTACATCATACTTAAGTCGAGATTAAGTGCATTTTATCTTGGGAGTGAAGCGATGCTTACATATATTCTAAGACTCCTTTCTGACAACTTCTACTAGTTTCACATCTCTTGTCAAAGTTAGAGCAATAGGATAGAAGAAGACTTCAGTTGATGCAACACCACATCATCAGTCCATGTCTGCATTTCTTTTTCTTCTACACAAAGTGCATGGGTATGCACATCATTTCACAGGCTACGTTCTCTAGAAATGATAGACATTACACCAGGAATTATTAATAAATCTCCTCAAAACCCAGCCCAATTCAGGCAACATTTTGAAGCCAAGAGGAACAGTATTGCATTTCTCAGATAAACTCCGAAATGGTATTATGCTAACTCCTCTTGGCAAGAGGCTCTCTCTTGGCTGGAGAGAATACCCCAAGGATACATGGATTTGTTTCTTTGGGTACCCAGCAGCACATTGTGAGGAAGCAATCTGAGAACTGATAAGCAAATCTGAGAATGGCATGGCTTGGCTGCAGAGAGAGGTCAGAGAGGAAGACAGTCGCTGCAATATTGCCTGAGACTTCCCAAAGGACTTGCAAAACACTGTGCTCCAAGGCACTTGCTCTCAAGAGAAAACATTTATGCTTCTGTGGAGACAGACACCAATTTCAGCTTGAAATATACACATGAATGCTGTATGAAACTAGAACACATGTATTTCATTTCTTTTATTCCAGTTAACATTTTATGCCCTAGTTTATTCTCTTTTATTATTGAGTTCATGTAAAATGTTTTCTGCATATTTATCTTTTCCTTTTAATCTTTTAGTATTTTTGTTTTTATAATCTCACAGTTAATTGTTCTTAGCTGATTTATCTTTCCTTACCCTGGTACAAGACTTTTATCTTGTGTTTACTTTGTTCTCATATTATTTATTTACCCACTTTCTTCTTATCACCTCAGGCTTTGCTTTAATTATTTCCCTTTATGTTATCTATTTTTCATTTTACTTTTTAATTTTGTATTATCTTTCTTCTGCTTTATCTTTACCTTTGGTTTATTTTAATATGGCAAATGCTGTGTACGAAAGCCTGAGGGAGGGGATGCAAGCATTGCTGCTTACTGGAAGCTGGAGTGTTTGTTCCCCACTCCAGTCTGCCTGCCTTCTCTTGTCCCTCACAGGGTGGTGCTCCTATCTCTGACACCCTTGTCTCCATATTCTCCTATTAAAATGACAGGATTGTACCTAGTTAAGGCACAGCGGCTGGGAGGAAACAAAACTGAAATCACACTAGAACTTTTCTCTGCAGACACTTTCCAGTCAAGTTTTCTAGTTGGCAGTAATAACCTTCAAATTGTATATAGATTTGTTAACAAGCTATATGTTATATTTTCTTTGCCCTAGTTTACTAATATAGGACTAGCATACCACACGGATAGCCCTTATTTCTGTTTCTACAGAAGTAGTAATCTTGATTCTGTCTGAACCATGTCCTAAATTTAGGTATATTCTGCACTAAGAAACTGATAATGATCCCCTCCTCTGTTGCTGGAACTGAAGTTCTAGGGTCAAAGAGATAACTGGCAGCCCAAATAGCATATAGGCTCAGATGCTCACCTTCACTGCACCACTTAAAGATACATATAAGCAGAAAGAATGGAAGAAGGGGATTTATTAAATGGGGTCACATTGGCAAGAATCAAAATAAAAGTCTCCAGCCACCTCATGTCTAACTTTGGGGCACTGGAATGCAATGCAGATTTAAATGGAGGAAGAGTGGGATCAGGAAAAAGATTCACACCTAATTAAATAGTTATGGTCTAGGTGTGATCTCTGTGATCTGGATCCTGTAAGGGGATCTGAAGAAGTGCTGTTGCCTAGGGAGAAGGTGGCACACAAGAGGAAAGAATTTCTCTACAGGGTGTCTTCTTGTCCAGTGCACAGTTCTCCCTCTAGAGACATCTGTCCTTGGAACTCTGAGATGATTTCTCCAGAACTCAAGGTGAATAGTGCTTTAAGGCAATGGGGGGCGAGGGGTTAATGGCCTTTTCTTCAGCCAAAATCAAGTAGAAAAAGGGCACCTACTGAAGGTGGACGTAGATGACTTTCTTTTCATTTTTAGTTACAACATGGGCCCATGATAGGAATTGATGCATTCTAGCAAAACCAGCTGCCATGTGCCCATTTCACTATTTCATAGTTTCCTAACCCCCACCCATTTTTATCTCCTGATTCCTACAAATTTCCTCCCTGTAGCCAAGAGATATACTTGTCTTTAAGTAAGCTTTGAAACCCTGGCTTGCTGTTAAACTAGCCTGAAATAGTTGAAATGGTAGCTTTAGGCTGATCTATGCTATTCTTGGAATATTTGTCTTCTTAAAGTTTCCACTAATACTAATTTTGAGTAATATTTGAATCACAGGCTTTAACACTATGCATTAATTGACTGCCCCTGTTGTCTGGGTTTCAAACTCCTCTCCTAAGTGGCAATGCATTAAAATAGCTGAACTATTAAAGCCAAATTATTTTTTAAAAGATTTAGTGTGTGTGTGTGTGTGTGTGTGTGTGTGTGTGTGACTTTAAATGCAGGTTGATCATGTAAGTATAAAATGATATATTTCTCCAATGAGACTGGATTATTTTGCTCAACATAAAGATTTCCAGTTTCTTAATTTTCCTAGAAATGTCATGTTTTCATTTCCCATTATGGCTATTAAAAAATCCACTGTGTGTGTTCCACATTATCTGTATCCTTTCATTTTTGGGAACTAGGAAGTGAGATCCATTCCATTTTGTGTCTGCATTCATCAGTGAAGTTGGGCTATAGTTTTCTGCTTTGGGTTTTGTCATTGTCATGAAAATAATGTTGACTTCATGGGATTGAGTTGTTGGTATTCACTGCTTTCTGCTTTATGGAACAGTTTGGGAAGCACTGATGTACCATGGTAGGTAAAGCTTTGGTAGAATTCAACAATGGATCCTTCCATCCTTGGAGTTTCTTTTGGGATGGAACTAACTATTGCTTCACACTGATTGTTTCATATGCATTTGAAAGTTATTTATATCTTCTTGATTTAATTTTTACAGTTAATATGTGTCTAGGATTTATTAATTTCATCTAGATAATCCACATCTTTGCAATGTGGCACTCAATATTCACAGACTCCATAGTCATTATTTTTTTTTCTCCAAATTGATGCATCTGGCTTCTCTTAGTCTTTCCTTTGGTTTGTTTGTCTAAAGGTTTGACAATTTTGTTTTTCTTTTTAATTGGTAGATTCTTAACATTGTTGTTGTAAGCTCTATTTAATTTAATTTAGACCCTGAACTTTTCTATTTTTCCATTTACTGCCTTTGGGTCTTGTTTATTCATGTTTTGTTTGCTTGTTTTTTAAGTAAAATGTTCAATGAGTTTATTTGGGATGTTTCTGAATCCCTTTTGTGTTTGGAAACCCACTTCATTCTCTTTATTTGGGAAATTTATTGCTATCACATCATCAATTAATTTATCAAGGTCTCTGGTGTTAAGCTTTACTCTTTCTAGCCCATGTTTTCTCAGGTTTGGTCTGTAGGTCTTATCACAGAAAATTCTTTGATGTTGCAATCTTATGTTTCTTGTTGTATGTTGTTTATGTTGGTGTTTTCATGTAGTGATATCTTGACCTTGTTGCCCATGCCTGATATTTAGTTTCTTTGCTTAGTCAAGTCTATTGGCGAAGATTTTCATTGTGTTGTTTTATTTGGTTCACTATGTTTTTCATTTCTCACATACTGCGATGCTGTTTCCATTAAAAAACAGTTTCTTTACTGAAATTTTCTCCCACATTGTTGAACTTTTCCTTCTTCTTCATGATATTTACCTACATGGGCTTCATATGCTTATTTGTAACCCCTTGGAGGTTATTGATGACTTTTAGGAGGAAATTTTGAAATATTTATCTGATATGTTAGCTATATTGGTATCCTTGAGTTTGGCACTTGAGCAGTTATTACCTTTTGGTGGCATCATGTTGCTTTGTTTCCTCATGTTTCCATATTTCTGTGCCAGGATTAGCCCATCTGCTGGTTAAGTTATTTTTTTCTGGTGTTATTTGTGGATTTTCTTATTAAGCAACCAGGTCTTGAAGTCTCAATATCCAAAACACTCTGCTAAAAGGAAACAAATTGCAGTAGCAGCAAATATGTCCAATTGTAAAAGTTATAGAAACCCATTTAAAGTCACGTACCATCCACTAATACTTCACCAAAGACCATGAAACTGAAAATGGCAAAATTACTTTAGGACATAGTAAAATAAGCTAAGTAAAAGTTTACTTAGAATAAGTGTGGGAATTATAAAAGAATGAAATAAAAGAAAGCAGCAGAGAAACAGCAGAAGTGGAAGAAGCTTAATTAGTAGAAAGGATTAACAGTTTCATCTATAATGCTATCTAGAGTCCTCAGAGTCCTTTGTAACTTTAGGAGTTGTTCTTTTGGTTTTCCAGTCTTTGAGTTATGGTTGACTTCCTTGAAAAAAAAATGGGTGTTTGCTTTGAGTTCCTGGTTATCTGCTTGCTATCTGCTGTGTATGAAGAACTGAATCATATCAGAGCAGAAGTACTGAAAATATAAATATATGGATTCCACTAAATTGAAACACATTATTTAATGAGCTTTATTTTAAGATCCATTCATTTGGATTAAAACATGATACTCTATAAGAGACATTGAGACCTTTCTATGTAGCTTTAAATGTCAATCTGTGATTAGTCTAGGGATTTCATGGTTATACTGATTGCACACATTAATTGATTTACATTGTGAAGTGTTCAGTTGTATTTACTTCATGTGAAGTTTAATTTACACCTTTGTCAGACTTTTTTAGAAAATAGCTTAAAAGTATTGGCAAACATCTCTATTACAAATGTAAATAAGATCTGATTTCTTATACAGGGATGATAGCCATTTGCCTGTCTTCTACATGATAACACATATGTTTCTTGGGAATCTAATAATAAGCTTTATAATCAAGGCACATTTGTTTAGATTTACTCATTTTATGCATATGAATGTCTCACCTGTATATGTGTATGTGTCTGTAGCCCATAGAGTTCAGAAGAGAGTGCTGGATCTCCAGAACTTGAGAAATAGGTGGTTGTGATCTACCATGTGGGTGCTGGAACCAGACACAGGTCATCTGCAAGATCAGCAAGTGTTCTTAAACACAGAGACTATTCCAGCTACGTGTCAGGCACACCTTTTGGGAAAAATTGTGATCAGGTAGAAACTCATGGAATTCCAGATTTGGAATTCCACAGCCCAGTTACATTCTTGTTTTCTAGGTCCAAGTCTAGGACACTGAAGAATTTCTGTAGTGAAGCGGCACAGACACTTCCTACTGACTGGTTTCTACAAGTATCTGTCATACGTGTTAGAATGTTAAATTTTTATTTTAATGCCTTGTCCTTTTTGTCCTTTGGCTTCTCAGCATTCAAAACAACAATTATTTCTGCATCAGAAGCACTATTTGCCATGTCACCCCGCTTGTCATTTACAGACTGTGGTGTGTGACAACTCTGCAAGGATCCATCCTGGCACATTACAGGACCTTAGAATTAAAGTGTTCACATCACCTGTCCTTTTAGAAAAGAATGTTCTTTAAATATGACAAGAGTGTGTAGTTACGCATTTTCATGCACTGCCTTCCAGATATAAACGATGTTCAACCACCTTTCTTTTAATGACATATAATATAACTTATTATCATAACATGATGAATTAATTTTTTATCTACTTATTTTCTAGCCCTATATTTCATGCTTAAGACACAGACTTTAATTTGTGGCATGAAATGAGAATATGGCACAGAAGACATCATACACATTTCCAAGTACAACTTTGCCTAGTGCAGTTCACTGTTTGAATGGTTCAACCATTGAACAATTCCACCATTTGGCTATTTTGATATTTTGCTGCATGTTTTAAAACTAATATACCTCATCAAAATAGCATTGCTTTGGAAATTGTTGTATTACAGGTAGGACTTCAGGAGAAGTCTAACAATAATTTGCAACAATGGTGATGATGATGAGGAGGAGGAAGATTATAATCTGTGTATGTGACTCTTTGTGTGTTTATAGGCCAAAATGTATGTAAAAATGTCATACACAGAACAACCTTGGAGATCAGTCTTGGTCCTTGCTTCCTACACTAAGACAGGACTCCCGTTTTTTTGTTTTTGTTTTTCTAGTGACTCTCCTCTCTGTCTTCAAGATCTTCACTCTGTCTCCAAGATCTCTAGGGTTACAGATCCACACAATCGCATCCAGTCTGGTTTTTTTTTGTTGTTTGTTTGTTTGTTTGTTTTTGTTTGTTTGTTTTTGTGAGTTCTAATGATTCAGTCTTAGGATCTCACACTTGGATGGTAAACACTTTACCCTTTGAACCTTCTTTCTAGTCCCACCATTATTTATTTTCTTATAAATGAGCTTACCCCTGACTGAGACCTAGGAGTAATTTAATCAATTTTAAATCAAACAACAAAACCAGATCTTTATTAATGCTTAAACATATTGGCAATATTATTCGTATTTAGTTAACAAGTCAATAATATTCATATTCGAGAATTCAATTTTAAAATAATTATTTTTTTCTTCTGAGACAGGGTTTTTCTGTGTAACTCTGGCTCTCCTGGAACTCATTCTTTAGGCTAGGCTGGCCTCAAACTCACAGAAATCAACCTGCCTCCTGGCCACTGAGATTAAAAGCATGCACCCCTACCTCCTGGCATAAATAATTATTTTATCTCCACATCTTAATCAAACTTTGGCTGTGAAATGTCCTCACAATTAAAACATAATGCTCACTGAATGTTATCAGAATGTTATATACATTTCTTATTTACACTTAGTTAGAAGGTTCTTGTTTATTGTTTTAAAATTATTAGTTTCAAAATAATAGCATCCATTTTTGTTATTTGGTCAGACACTGACTTTGGTGAGAGCATAAAGCAAAACTAGTTCCATTTAATTGATTGAAATTTAAACCATTCAGCTATAATTCCTTCAGAATCTTGAGACCCCCAAAAGAAGGTAGTTAATTACTACTCTCTCGCTCTCTCTTTTTTGAGGTTATGGCATCTGATTCTTTATTTTTTAAGTACTATTCTCTTCAAAAACAACTTGTTTATGTAATAGTCAAAGATTTAA
Organism: Onychomys torridus; assembly: GCF_903995425.1. Lineage (NCBI taxonomy): Eukaryota > Metazoa > Chordata > Mammalia > Rodentia > Cricetidae > Onychomys > Onychomys torridus. The sequence goes on along the minus strand of NC_050448.1, from coordinate 28,297,820 downwards.
ATTTTTGATGATGACTCAATTTCTTTCTATAAAAATAAATGACATTTATTTATTTGTGTATGTGTTTATGCATGTGTGTCCATGTGCACGCATGTACATATACACAATTCCATATACAAATAGGTCAGAGGGCAACTTTTGAGTATTTGGTCTCTCCTTCCACCATGTGGCTTATAGGGACCAAACTCAACGCTGTCAGGCACAGCAGCAAGTTGTTTTGTCCACTGAGTCATGTCACTGGTAATTTTGTGGATATTTGTGAAGCTCATGCCAGATGACTCACAAACAACCTAAAATCCCAGCCTCTTGTGTCATTGTGAGATTTTGGACACCCATCCGAGCTTTCTGTCATTTTTATATCGAGTATTAGATGGCCCATTTCCCTTCTTTCCTGGACCATTTTCTGCTCCCTCTTCTTTTCTTAACTGTTTTTCCTCTATTCTTTCTGGAGATATACAGATTTCTATTTCCTCTTTTCTTGTTGATATCAGATTTGGATCTATCGAATAAGACTGAATATACCTAAGAATTAATATAAAAGAAAACTTCAACTTCTGCTCTCTACGCAAAAGACGAGTTAAGATATTCACACTGAGTCTCAAAAGCAGTTTGAAATCATTACTAGCGCTGTCTTTGCTTGGACATTTGAGCATGTAGCTTTCAACTTATGCTCAAGGCCCCATAACTGTGTATTTCACCCGAGGCATCAAGACAAATTGTAAACAAGAAGGCACAAGATGAATGGCAAGAGTGTCAGTCTCCTTGCTTAATGAGCTCCTTGGCAGGTGATTTGATTAACTTGCACTTTGGCTGAACCTGTTAAAATGACCTCTCCCAATAACAACATGAGTGAGAAAACACAGTTCCTTCAACAAGTACATTCAGTGCACCCCAAAACAAAGCATTACTTCTGTGGAGGAAAAAGAAGAAAATAGTAAAGGCACATACAGCAAAGCATTTTGAAGGATCTTGGCCCTTTGAAATGTGTAACTTGTCTTGAGCACTTTGAATGGTCCTTCGAATTAGCAGGTCTTGTTTGTTTTGTGAGTTATTCTGAGATGAAAAAGTCTGCTCACTGAAACAGTAATTCTAAAAATGAGAAGAGATTTGTATTGTGTTTCTTCCTTTTTCCATTTAGAGCATTTTTATTACATTATGTGTTGATCATATTCATTAACCATTCCAATTAATTGTAGTTTCCATTAAGAACATTTTCCTTACTATACATTTTGATTATATTGTGTCTCTTACTAACAGCAGGTATTGTAAAGTCAGTTGTGGGAGCAACAACATGTCTCTGGAAAGGTGTACACTCAGACTGTTACCAGCAGTAACAGTCCATTTCCGGCCTGTGCAGTCGCTTCCACAGTATTGAGTGTGTTTACGCATTTTCTATGAAGTTTCTATGACAGTCAATTACCCAATGAGGGGATTGCTTTCTGTGAGCTGTGGCAGTGTCCCATTCTAAACTAGCATGTTGTCCCTGTTTAAGCAAGGGCTTGAAGTGATTCAATGTGTCATCATTTCACAACAGAATACCAAGTGTCAGTCATGAAACAGACACACATAAAAATCTCCTACTTTCAAACCAGACCAAAAGGTGGCATTTTCATAAGGTTGGATATTATGTCATACATGGTTCTTTATAGCATTTAAAATACTTTTTCCAATTACATTTTTTAACCTTAATTATAGCACAAATGCTTTTTCTAGCTACTGTGACTGTATCATTTATTACAAGTTATTCTAAGAGGTTGTCTCACAAAATTACTTTCTTTGATTTTTCTTTTAAAAACAGTACATACCATGCTTAATGCCTTTATCTTGGATGACATATAGGAAGTACTCTTTCCCAATTTTATGGTGTTAAATCAAGAAAAATCAAAATGTAACCAAAAAACAAAATGGATGCCAAAAGGCATCCATCCAAATAGGGCAGGACAGAGAGCAAGTATTGTTCTTCTCTTGTTGCTTTTCTGTTGTAAGGGTGAACACGGCCAAAAGCTACATGTAGCATGAATCTTAAATGGTCTTATTAATAAAATCAAACCTGGAGCCAGGTATTGGGGTAAACGCTGGATGATCAGAGAAGCAGCACAAGCCACAGCTTCCCCACCTTGCCAGTTCTTCAGCTGGTCCTGTTTCTTCTGAGTCCTCATCCAGAATGAATCTCAGCTGAACTGTTGCTCCAAAGTCTGAATGCTTAGCCAGCCAGATGCTGCTAGTTTCTCGACTCCAGGCCTTATATATCTTTCTGCTTTGTGCCATCACTCCCTGGGATTAAAGGTGTGAGTCACCATGCTTGGCTGCATTCTTGAACACACAGAGATCCAGGTAAATCTCTGCCTCTGAAATGCTAGGATTAAAGGCGTGTGCTAACACTGCCTATCCTCTATGTTTAATATTATGACCATCCTGTTCTCTGACCCCAGATAAGCTTATTAGCGTGCACAATATTTTGGGGAACACAATACCACCACAGCTATGTAAGGGAAGAAAAGGGTTTAGTTGACTTCTAATACCAGGTAATAATCCATCACTGAAGGAATTCAGGGGCAGGGACTCAGGAAGAAACTGAAGCAAAAACCATGGAAGAATGCTGCTAACTGCCTTGTCCCTTCTCACTCATGTTCAGGCCCTTTTCTTACACAACTCAGGAACAGTTGCCCAGAGAAATCACCTCTCTCAGTAGACTGGGCCTTCCCACACCAATCAGTAATCAAGACAATTCTCCACAGACACAGCACGGCCACAGGTTAATTTGATTGACAGTTCCTCAGCTGGGGCTCTTTCTGCCCAGGTGATTCTCGGTTGAGTCAAGCTGAAAGTACAACGAACCAGGACACCATTCAATGAGCCAGAACATGGGGCACGTTTAGTTGTGTGTTTAGACAAATCTATAGATGATACATTCTGATTTAAGAGGCAAATAAACAACCTCAAGATATTACAATGTGAAAGCAGACATTGATTTATACATTGGGTTTGTTTTATGACCAGGCACAATTATGAGGAAAAGGTGACATTTGATTCAAAGCAAAATTTTGCAATGATGGTTTGATTCTAATTGCATAAAGAAAACCATGTACTGAAACATCATACTAAAATCAGTGTATAATGATATTTGGTACCACAAAGGAAAAAGACACAATACACTGTTGACTGTTTTCCTGCTTTCCTGGGGTAGGGAAAATATGCAATGAGAACATAAAATATATTTATTTCAGTGTATTCTACACTATCTTAAGTTTTGGGCAAATTGAGATTTCTGCTAGTTGTATTTATCTACAAACTTCAGTAATATTTTCTGATGATGTTTGATAAATCATGTAATAATTATTTAGAAATACAGAAGCCATGTTGAATAATTCATTCTGCCCTCTTCACCTCAGAAAAGCTAATTACCTAATTTCCATGACCTTTGCATGTTTTTCTATTTGGTTCCATAGTCAATTCATAAATGCTTAGTGAGTGGCCACCCTGAGTTAGGTAATGTGTTTATTTAATTAATGTTGATATTTAGCTTACATTAATTATATCTTCAGCCAGAAAAGTGACGGCAGCAAAAAATGAAGACTTTGTTCCATGTTATTATGCACAGGTTCAATCCAACAAACGCTTGCAAGGCACCCACAATCTGGTCACACATATGCTAAGTGATAGAAATGAAATAGTTGCCTGTAACATCATCTTTGCCCTTGAGAAAATTACAGGGTGCTGTGGAATCTGTTTTTTTTTAAATCACTTACTTAAGTATTTTTAAAATAATCATTTATAAGTATAATTTTGACACACAATAATACTCATGCCATATAATTTTTATGCTAAGATCCATTTAAAAATTTTATTATTATACAGAACCAGCTTATAAATTATTTTAAAAGAGCAGGAAAATCCTCATAATTTATTTAGCATGTACCAAGTGCCAAATACTCTGCTTTGTAGTTTGATACATTAACATGGTTAAACTCAAAATGACTCTGTGAGTCAGACTCTATTGCTGTACCCATTCTTACAAGAATGTACTCACTGAAGGATACATGATAAATTGTCCACTGTTTCCCAGTATTATTTGGAAGAGGAAAGATTCAAACACCTTCTATGAGATGGCAGAGATACTTTCTCTGTACTCAGTGGCCTCAGTTGAAATGTCCATTTATAACTACTTGCTAATTAATAATCCTAGTTACCAGTTAACAACAAAGTTTTCTTGGCAAACAAAGATAAACATTTATCTGGGCTCACCAGTCTAGGGATCCACAAACTGGTATTGCTGTGTGAGGGAGCTTGGAAGAGCTGCTTCTTGCCAGTGTATCTCTAGCCAACTGGCAAGGGAGTACACATGTGTTTTCTCACTTGTCTAGGGCCTCAGCTGTTACAACTGACCATGGTCTCAAGAGAGGAGTGAAAGCACTCTGCACAGAAAAAGACAGGCCACAAAAAGTGACACACAGGCTGTTTCTTGCTGAGGCATGACTCTACACTAGAGCCTTCAGTTCTATTATATTAATGTTGGGGAAAGCATCCTTCATGTCCATCTGAGATTTAAAGCACTGAACAATAAATTCTACCATTTTATTCAAAGAAGTTCAAGGTCAAATATCAAAGGAAATGTCCCAATGGAAACTGAAGAACCATGGGTACTTGTATAAGCAGTTGCCACAGTCCAGTCAATGGCTGTAATCAACACCCATATCTTTTCAATAAGCAAAATGTATTCACTCCTTGAAAGTCACTGAATTCTCAATGTATTACATTGTATTTCCATATCTCATGAAGTGTATTAAATCCTCCTTTTCATGCTTACATGATGTTTTTGATGTAAAAAAAAAAATGTAAACTTAAAAGGCAAATTTTAAGCATTGCTTAATGCCAAGCCCCTATCACAATGATGATATTCAGATAAATCAAGTACTATGTATAACAAGAGGCCTGGAAATGCGCCTTAGTCCCTGAGTAAAGGAAATCAAGTCAAACACCTTCCCAACCAAGAACTATTTGCAGCTTGTAGGCAAAGTTAAGAAAGTTTTAATGAAAGAAGTTTAAGTGAAGGTAAGGTATACTTTGCAGAGACTGGTAGGCAGTCCTGAAATAGTGAACTGTGCTAAGCCTTTGAAGTGTCTTTTAGTGAAGGTTAAGGTAGAATGAGCATGACACTGACTTCCAGATGAGACAAGTGGTACCAGACATACCAGAGCCAAACTCAGCTTCCTATAGCCTTAGGAGAAAAAATTGCAGGACTGGGTAGTCAGAGATGTGCTGCTGTTTAATGTGAGAGCAAGGGTACACAGAGCAGCCACACTTTGTCATTCCATGGCCAGTACCATCTATAGGAGATTAGGTAGTGGTCCTCTGCACCATTACAGGGAAAGTAACTGACAGATGATGCTGTTGTCAGTTTACCTGCTCCACCTGAGAGTCTAGGGGAAAGATGTTGAGTTACATTTTGTAGCCAGATTGCTGCTTCGAGATTTTTCCATTATTTACTAAAAGCCCAGTGATAGTTAATCTTTCATTGTTTTTAGGAAGTTACTTTGCCTTGGAATACTTTGTTGCTCAATGAAAGAGTCAACACTTTAAATTCTGTCCCCTTCATGAAGTGAATCCAGATCGTGGACATTTGCTCCTCCCCTTCTGATCCCCTGACTCTCTACTGTCACTGAAAGCGGGAAGGATGGAGAGAGTTCTGGAGATTCAAAAATTCAAGTTTTGTCTAAGATTGCTCATCTGTGGATTGTGATTTTACCTTCACTATCCTCTCACTCTGTGACCAGACATGTCTCCCTACACCTTTATCTTCCATTTGCTCCACAGGAAATTACTTTTCCATTGTTACGTTTGGAAATGCCTGAAGGGAATACAGAATATGTCCACTGATCTACTTCTGTTTGTTTAGTCAGTCTGACAGTGGGGTTGCCATGTCCTTTTGTTCAGTGTCAGTCCCTTTTAGAGCACTTTGACAGACATTTACTTACAGCAACATTCCCATCTACAAAGCCAACCATAGGAACACACAACACTCTGAACAGGATATGAATTGTTCTTTCTCAAGGAAGTTACTGCTGGAATGGTCTTGTCAACCTACAGTAAGAGGGATATTCTATGCAGGAGTCCTCCCAGGTGCTGAAGAGGAAGCAATAATATTTTAGAATACTGTATTCTTTCTCCACTGTTGGAAATAGCCCCATGATAAACAAGAGTATTGCCCAACCAGATGCTTCCAGGATTTTCTCCTCTTTTCATTTGTCCTTCTGTACATCCTTAGAATATATTGTTTGATATATAAAGGTACAGTTCATGTCAGGACATTTGCCTTTTCTTGATGTTCCTTCACTTTTCCCCCCTTCAGTTTGTTTACTCACTTTCCTATGTGTTTTAACAAGTTGCTTGTGTTTAAGAAACAGTACTTGCATCTGATCACCAGACTAGGTCAGTTCAGGCTTTCTCTCGACCATTGTCAGTAGTCTACAGTGGATGTATCATCGTGGATTTCTGGGGACCTCTCTAGCACTTTGCTTCTTCCTGTTCTCATGTGGTCTTCATTTATCATGGTCTGTTATTCCTTGTTCTCCCTTTCTGTTCTTGATCCAGCTGGGATCTCCTGCTCCCCTAAGCTCTCTTTCCATCAAACCTTGCCCTTCATTACTGCCACTGTTGTCCAGGTTGATCTTGTAGATCTCATCCATTTCTCTGTCACTGGGCGATCCCTGTGTCTTTCTTAGGGTCCTGTTTATTTACATAGCCTCCCTGGCCTTGTGAGTAGCAGTCATGCTGGAACTCTCATCATTCCACTGATGGAAGTGGATGCAGAGACCCTCAGCCAGGCCCCAGGTGGAGCTCTAGGTCTCCAATTGTTGAGAAAGAGGAGGGACTGTAAGAGTGTGAATTGTTGAGACCAAGACTGGAAAAAGCACAGGGACAAATAGCTAAATTAATGGAAACACATGAATTATAAACCAAAACCTGTGGAGCCCCCAACTGGATCGGACCCTCTGGATAAGAGAGACAATTGAATAGCTTGAACTGTTTGGGACGCACCCAGGCAGTGGGACCAGGACCTATCCTTAGTGCATGAGCTGGCTGTTTGGAACTTTGGGCTTATGCAGGGATACTTTGCTCAGCCTGGAAGGAGGGGACTGGACCCTCTTGTACTGAATCTACCAGGTTGAGCTGAATCCCCAGGGGAGTCTTGTCCCTGGAGGAGATGGGATTGGAGAGAGGGGCTGGGGGGAAGGTAGGGGTGGGGGCAGGAGTGGGGAGGACAGGGGAGCCCATGGCTGATATGTAAAATTTAAACACAAATATAATTTTTTTAAAAAGTAAAACAAAATGAAACAAAACAAACAAACACAAAAGAAATAGTACTTGCAACCAGATATAGTGGTGATGTGTCTTTAGTTCCAGCAGTCAGGTGACAGAGGCAGGTGGCAATGTCTGCATGTATCCTTTCCTAGGTATCACCCTAAAGAATGAGGATAAACTCTACAAAGCCCTCATCCCATAACTCCTGTGTTCTCTTCCTAGATGAAAATTTCTTTATCCATAAGACCTCAGTGGTATGGAGGCTACAGTTTTCCTTTTTTATTAAGAATTATTTTATTCATTTTACATACCAATCACAGATCCACCTCTTCCTTCCTCCTGACCCTCCAGCATCTCTCCCTCAACCCACCCCCCATTCCCTCCGGCAAGAAGATAAGGCTTTCCATGGGGAGTCAGCAGAGCCTGGTACAATTAGTAGAGGCAGGTCCAAGCCCCTTCCTTTGCCTCAAGGCTGTGCATGGTGTCCCATCATAGGTAGTGGGCTCCCAAAAGCCTGCTCATACACCAGGAATGGATTCTGATGGAGGTTACAGTTTTTATTCTGAGATAGGTGCTTCTCATGTTTTACATTTGTAAGGTTTGGTGGGTTTTCCATTACAACTCACTTGTACACATCATGTGCAAACTGTTACTGGTAGGACTTTGTGAAGGATGTGAACAGACATGAAAAAAACCTGTGCACAGATGCAAGCAGTTATGATTGCTTTTTAGAACCTCATTTATGGCACAACAATATGCCCATGGCAAGAAAGATGGAATTGTGCTCTCCTGAGGTTAAACTCTAAATCCTCTGAGTTGAGAAAGTTCTCAGTGTGTGATTGTCAATTCAGTAAGACCTCGTGAGTGATTGTGAACAGTATGTGCTCATCCTGCCTGGTTTGGGACCATGGATCTCTACTCCAGATCCTGGATCAAAGATATACTCTATTATGGCTATGCCTATGAAAATAAGGCTCAATGTCTACTTATTGACCATGTCACAACTATAGTATTTATATGGATTCCATAAGAACATTGGACACCAAGTAGCTTTGGGAAATGCTGAACACCATGACCACTTTAATAATGTCAAATATGATGAAGAAGTTTTCATCTCAGGAAGAGATCACAGCATTTGTGAGATGAGAGATTTTTAGAGTTTATCCTCATCTTTAGGGTGGGGCCCAGGATACTCTAAATTCCATGTCAATACCGGGTATATTAAAAATCAACTTTGGTGTTGTAGCTGGGCTTGTCTGTGATGAAACACTCTCATCTTTAACTAGAATGGTTTGGATATGCACACTGCTAGGACATTCTTCCCAGGGTACAGACATACAATCTGATTGAGTGCTCACTTGCATGATACCTTAACACATTATGTTCCATGCTGCAGTGAATGAATTGTTCTCAGACTAGTCCATGTTCATCCTGGATATGTGATTAGTGTGAATTTCCTGGTCAGGTCATATTTAACCTGCTAAATCCCAGAAATTAAGAAATTTCTCATGGTTCCTAGAGAAAAAATAAGAGATTTGTTTTCTTTTTAATACCTTTCAGATATTGAATTAATTTACTATGACTGTTAATATCCCCAGTAGGTTTCTTGGGGTTCTTATCCAGGTAGTTTGCAAGTCTGATGGGTAGGTCCTCAGTAAGTAGCTCTTCTGCCTTGAACAGCAGATTTGCTGGTCCAGAATGCCGGAACTCAAGGGAAGCAAGTTGGTGAGAACAGCTCACATTGACATAACAAATATAGAAGCTCTGTCCCCGGATGCAGAAAGGACATGAGTGCAACCACTCCATGATATAAATGCTTTCACCTGTACCTTGCTTCCTCTGAATGTACATAGATTCTCTCCTGTCTTCTACTTGTAGATGTAGATCTGGCCAACAGCATCAATGTTGGCAAAGTTTTCCTCCCTGGGAAAATGGAACACAATTGAATCAGTAGCATGATAGCCAACTCTAACTGTGAACTTGAATCAGGATCTCTTGAGAACATGAGGCAATCTGTCTACTCCTCTTCACCAAACAGCATGACCAGCTATGTCTGTCACACATTTGATGTCCTGTTGTTTCCTGACTCACCCACTAAAGAACCACTCTTTCAGAGGAACACAGCTCTGCATCTATCCCTTCTTCTTTTAACAATGTGATCTTATTACCATCTTCAAAGCAATGCTCTTGTCTTCTCAGGGGATGGCTGATGCTCATATTTAGAGAAGGTCTGTTTTAGCCCAGGATTTCCTAGGTCCTCAGATTCACAGATACATCTCAGAGGTGACATAAAACCTATTGTAATGCCATTGGCCATCATAAATAACAAATATGTCCCCGGTAAATGGCAACAATGTGTGATCCTTAGTAAAACCCATTTATGATTTCTGCACAGAAAAAGAACTGGTGCCTTTGGTGTTTCTACCAAGAATTTTGGAAAAGCTGACCTTTGCCTGGGGGAATATGTGAGATACCTGGATGCATTCTTGCCTACTCGTTCCCACACTGTTGTTCTCCTGAGCCTCCAGGATTAGCAGGAACTATCAGTCAGACCTCAAGATAATGAAAATGATTGATTGGTTCAGGGAGCATGAGCTGTCCTAGACTATAAGGTTGGCATGTGGCTGCCTTTGATTGACTACTGCAGAAGCAGTGAAACCACAGAGAGCTGAACCTCGGGTTACTTCTGTTCTTGAGAATTGTTATCTGCCCCTCCACTATTGCTAGGAGTCCATGCTGAGGTCATTTTTGTAGATTTATGGGAGTTTCTCTTGCACCAGGTTTCTACCTGACCCCAAAATGCCCTGGATAAAGAGCAGTCTGACAAATAACCTAGCTGTCATCATAGAGACTTTGTCCAGTGACTGATGGAGGCAGATGCAGAGATCCACAGCCAGGCACCAGGCTGAGCTCCAGGAATCCAATTGATGAGAGAGAGGAGTGATTCTGCAGGCAGGGTTATCGGGATCATGGTGGGAGGATGTGCAGAGATGACCGGCCACACTAGTGGAAACCCATGAACTGTGGACTGGTGGCTGTGGAGCCCCCATGGAATTGGACTAGGCCCTCAGGATAAGGAAGATGGCTGTTTTGCTCGAACTGTCTGGAGGACACCCAGGCAGGGGGATCGGGATCTGTCCCTGGTGCATGGGCAGGCTTCTGGGAATCCGGTGTCTGTGGTGTGACACCTTGTGCAACCGTGGTGCAATGGGAAGGGGCTTGGACCTGCCTAGGCTCAGTGTGCCTGGTTCTGCTGACTCCCCATAGGGGACCTTGATTTGAGGAATGTGGGGATGCGGAGTGGCTTGGGAGAGAGGGCTGGGGTATTGAAGAAGGAGGAGTGGGGAACTGTGGGTGGTATGTGGAGTGAGTAGAAATTTCTTAATAAAGAAAAATGAAACAATAAAACAAACGTTCCCCCCAAAGTGACTAATGAAATAAACACCTACCTCCCCCTCCCCCCAAAAAGATGTCTCTTTCATTATTCTCCTCCTCTACTCATTCCCCCAACCCAGTCCCTTATGTTCTCATCCCCTCTTGCCCCAGTATACCCAGGATATCTTTTCTATCTCTCCTTCCCATAGAAATCCACACATCTATGGCCCCCTTTGGTCCTCCTTGTTACCTAGCCTCTCTGGGGCTGTGGATTGTAGCATGGTTATCTTTTACTTTATAGCTAATATCAATGGATGAGAGTGAGTACATACCATGTTTGTCTTCCTGATTCTGGGTTACCTCACTCAGGATGATTTTTTTCTAGTTCCATCCATTTTCCTGCACATTTCATGATGTCATTGTTTTTTACAGCTGAGTAATACTCCATTGTGTATATATACCACATTTTCTTTATACATTCTTTGGTTGAGGGGCATCTAGGTTATTTCCAGGTTCTGTCCATTACAAATAACACTGCTATGAACATAGTTGAGCAATTGTCATTGTTAAATGCTTGAGCAACCTTTGGGTAGAGGCCCAAGAGTATTATATCTGGGTCTTGAGGAAAATTGATTCCCAGTTTTCTGAGAAATAGCCATATTGATTTCCAGAGTGGTTGTACAAATTTATACTCCCACCAACAGTAGAGGAGTGTTTCTCTTTCTCCACATCTTTTCCAGCATAAGCTGTCATTAGTATTTTGTTTTGTTTTGTTTTGTTTTGTTTTCCATTAGGACTGGTATCAGATAGAATTTCATAATCATTTTGATTTGCCAGATTGATAACTACCCCGATTGCCATTAGAGGGCTTTCATCAGTGACTGATGGAAACAAATGCAGAGATCCACAGCCAAGCTTGGGACAGAGCTCTGGGAATCCTATTGAAGAGACGGAGGAAGGAGGGAAGGATTGTATTTGCCAGGGGGTCAAGGCATGGGAACCCACAGAAACAACTAACCTGATTTCATAAGAGCTCACACACTCTGGACCAACAACTAGGGAGCCTGCACAGGACCCAGCGATGCCCCTACACATGTGTGACAGTTGTTTAGTTTTATATACTCGTGGGACCCCCAGTGGTGGGAGCAGGGCCTGTCCCAAAAGCTTTGGCTGGCCTCATACTGGCAGATTTTTCTCAAGGGAGAAGCTTAGCTGCACTTCAACACTTCAACTTGACATGCCATGTTTTGTTGACACCCATGCGAGGCATGCCCCTTTCTGAACAGAAACTGAGGGGGAGTTAATGGGAAAAATCCATGGAGTCTGCTTAAAGGATAAAGGAATTTGGGGAGGAAGACCCACTACAGCACTTGAGATTTATCTTAGAATCCTGGAAGTCTGAGGGAGAGAAGAGAGTGGCATAACATACCTGTGTCTCAAGTCTTAAGGGTTGCCTAGAGCCCTGCCCCAGGGTCAGGTACTTCACAGTCATGGGTAGGTAGGACAGTTACCTGCTGCAGCTCTAAGGGCAGTGCTTCAGTCATAGAAAGAACAGGTATCCACTACAAGGAGTGCATTGGGAGAGGCTGGGGCAGGGAGGAAATGGGAAGAGACTGGGGAGGAGAAATTGTGGTCTGGATGTAAAAATAAATGAATACATTTAATTAATAATAGTAAAAAGAATTGTTTTCTACATTTTTTATACCTCACACAATTTACCTACATTTTTATCTTTGTCATAGTTTATTTTTATTGAGAAAATTTCATTCATTTTACACACCAATCAAAGATCCCCCTCCTCCTTCCTCCTGCCCCCCAGCCTCTTCCCCACTTCCCCTACACACACACACACACACACACACACACACACACACACACACACACACACACACAAGAAGGCAAGGCCTCTCATGGGGAGCACATCCAGTAGAGGCAAGTCCAAGTCCTTCTCCCTGCCTCAAAGCTGCATGGAGGTGTCCCATCATAGGTAGTGGGCTCCAAAAAGCCTACTCATGTACCAGAGATGGATTCTGATTCTACTGCCAGGGCATATTTAATTATTTTGATTGTTGCTCACATATAAAGTTTAAGATATTAACAGAGAAACTGAGTTTTGATAGGTCTGTCTTACCATCTTAAAACATTTATTGCTTTTTATTTGCTTGGATTTTTATTTTTTATGAAATTATTAATTTAATCATATATATTGCTACTTATAAATAAATGCACTGATATTTTTCATAAAGCTTTTAAACATCCTTGGATTATTAGAATTAACAACATTAAGTATGTTGCAATTGTTTCTTTAAATTTAACCTCTATTTGGTAATTTCAGATCACTAATTGTGTTATGTTTCTGATGTCATCTCACTTCTTTTGGGGGGCTTGTAATAGTATCTGTGTACATATAGGTGTGTATGCTGATACACATATGGGCAAGAGTGTGTGTTTGTGTGTGTGTGTGTGTGTGTGTGTGTGTGTGTGTGTGTGTGTGTGCATATGTAGGACAGGGTACAGTCTTGGATGACTCCTCAGGAAATCAAGAACATTACTCTTGAGACAGAGTATCTCACAATCCCATAGCTTACCTAATAGACTATGCTGGCTGCCCAGCACACTCTCGAAAACTGTCTATCTCTATCTCCAACACCAAGATTATAGTCATGTGTCCCCTTGACTGATAACTTTTCATATGAGATCTGGGGATCAAATTCAGTTGTACATGCTTGTATCACAAATACTTTGCTGGCTGAGCCATCTCTCAAGCTGAGTATTGCTTCATTTTTTATAGAATTATTTCACATGTCACCTTTATTATATACTTATTTCATCATGACATTTAATTTAAAATTTCTCTTTATTTTTACAGACTTCAGACATATATACAATAAAATATGATCATACATACAAAAATATAATCATATCTATTCCACGTTTCCCCTACACTCTCTGCCATGACTCCAAGCAACTCCATACTTTCTATTTTTGGTACCTCAGTAAGATCAGTTACTTTCCCCTATGTGTCTGATGTGGGACCATCCACTGAAACATAGGAAGCCTACCAGTGGCCATATCCGTGGTAAAGAATGTTTCTTCCACACAAGTAATTTTCTACTGCTAATACTCCTCAGTAAGGGGAGGGGCTTATGAACTTTCTATGCTTTGTTTTTTTTGTTTGTTTGTTTGTTTGAGATAGTTCCAGGAGCCTAGGCTGACCTGGAACTCCCTACATAGATCAAACTAATCTCATTCATGCTTGTAGCAATGCTCCTCTTGCCTATGCCTCTCAGTGTAGGCATCATAGGGACATCTTACCACATCTAGACTCATGATAAGAATTTTGAAATACTCTTTGAGGTTCTCAGAAGGATTTTTCTCTGTTTCCAGGTTCTGTCTATTACAAATAATTCTGTTATGAACATAGTTGAGCAAATGTCCTTGTGGTATGGTTGAGCTTCTTTTGGGTATATGCCCAGAAGTGGTATTGCTGGGTCTTGAAGTTGATTGATGCTTTTGTCAGTCTTGATGCAGGTAGCAGGGGCAAGGTCCAGCCCCAACTTGGTATGCCAGCATGTGTTGACTACTCAAGGAAGGCCTTACCCTCTATGAAGAGGGGATGGAGGTGGGATGGGAGTAGGTGGGGGAGAGTTGGAGAAGAGGAAGGAGGGAAAACAAGGATTGGTATGTAAAAGGAAATAAATCATTTTTAAATAAAAAATTATTAAAAAGATTATTTTCTCTGTTAATTAAAGCACACATATGACAATACATGGAAGACTTTGGGAAAGAGTCATGGTCATTGTACTTGAAAGCCCTAAGCAGACTTCAGCAATAAGCAGCTGAGAATAAAGGAACACATTTCAGTATCATTTTTTTAAATATTAAAATGGTTCTCTTTTGTCCATAGACAGGCTAATTAATAATTATGAGGAGTCATATTTTTCACATAAATTATTTGTGTCCGAATTTCAAATGTTGTCCATTATCCTAAGTTGCAAATCATTGGCTTAAAATGTTAGAATGTGACATTTAAAATAACATCCCCCAAATATTACAATAAGTATACTAGTATGTCTGCATCGGTCCTTGATCATCATTTTTGGGAAAGCCTTTAGATTCTAATGAAAATTATGCAAATTCCAGCATACAGCTCTCCTTGCAGTTTCTGTTAATTTGACACTAATGCTAGCTGCCCATCACATTAACAGTAATTTATCTGAACTAAAGGGCTGGAATACCAATTACTGTGATGAGTGAAGCCCATTCTTGAAGTTCTTATTCCTTGTTTCAAGTAGACACATCTCAGTACATAGGAAATTTCATAGATGTATCAAAGTCATTCAAATAGTTGAGCATATTTGTGTCACAAGGCAGGCTGTGGTTGACATATGAAAATCTTACAAAGGAAAAGGAAGCACTTTTGTTGAGGACAAAGGGTTGAAAGAGGAAAATTTATTCTCACTTATTTGGAAATATTACTGCAGAACTTAAACTTCTGAAACTTAAAAATATTTAATAGTATGTATTTTATTGTATGTATTTATGAATAATTAAACTAATAATTTTGTCTCCAATAAGTGTTTTATTTCTTCCCTTCTTGATTGTAGCTGCTGAGTGTAAATCACTTCAGCTGTCTCACAATAATAGGAAAGTTTCTTTAAACAAAGAGAAGACATGCCTACATCCCTTAAGAAGATATTGTCACTCGAATTCAAAGGAAGACTTTGATGTAAACGATAAATTTGTGTGCATACCTGCTTTTTACATTGATGAATGATATTTTTTTCAGTAGATTTCAATAACTGAGGATACCTTGAATAATTTCCCTCACTGTGTTTCTCCATATGCTCTTGGATATACAGAAACGGCTCTACAAATATGTGGCAATACCAAAGCTCCTGGTTTTTGCAATACATATTTTTGATAGCAAAAAGACAAATTAAATATAATTTCCACTTATGTAACATTTCATATAATTAGCTAAGATTTTATACTTGTATTTTTGCATATTCTGTGTTTACTATAAAAGACTGACATGACTTTAAAATATGAAAAATGTAGTTCTGTAACTTCCATGATGCTTGAGATAATAAAATGCAAATATTTTCTTTCAAAATTGTGAACCAAACAAATGTGTATCGAGAAGAGTTATCATACTCTTAGCATAGTAGCTCCCAAGAAAGCAAACCAAACATTGACACTATTGCCACAGTCCATATGGAGATCCAATATCTGGCTGGAAAATAGAAATGAAATAGTAAAAGGATATAATGCTGGAGAGAGTTGCATCTGAACTGAAAGTTTACTGTCATATAAAAATTATAAAAGATGCTTTTCCATTAGAAGAGCATTTAACAGAATATAGAAGATGATCCTGCTATAAAGAGTGTACCACCTATCTCCATTCTTTACTTTATTCTACTGTTTGAGTTTTATGAAGAAGCACAGAGATTTGACATAAATGAGTATTAATCTTGAGTCCATTTTATGACATATTTTATATAGATACTCAGAAAGACTAATAGTGAACATAAATGTAACTTTCCCTTAAATAAACATTTATATATAGTTCCTAGATGGCTCAAAGTATTTATTTGCTGAAGTATTATAGTAACAGACAAGATACCCTTTGTGTTAACTTTTCCCAGGGAGATGTGAACAAAATACTATAAAACCTGATAGCTACTGATGATAGAAAAAATAAGGATTCTAATGTTCTGTTTGGTGAATCAGTGAGTCAATTTGGTTTCCTTGGTTGAGGGGCTATTTAGAAAAACGTGAGTGACCCCAACACAGCTACATCAATGCAAAGTTTCATTCTTTTGTTGATGACAACCTCAGGGAAGTTGCATCATGCACTTAACCTTTCAGTTACTATGGCACTCTGACATCTTTTATTATGGCTTGGCAGTGGGGTAGGGTGGGGTTGGGTAGAGCAGAATAATAGCCAGAATGCCAGATGAATATATTTTTATTATCTCAGCTTTCTATTGGGGAATGTTAATAACTCCACTATTACAGATCCAGCTATACCTGCATTGTATTGTTTGTTTTATTTTTATGGATACTGGGTTAAAGTAATCCCTATTCAAAGAAGACTATGGAATGACTACGTACTTATGAGAGGAAAGGAAATGTCATATTACATATTGTGTACTACATTTCTATAAACAGTGATAAAGTTTAAACTCACCAATGTATCAACAATATTTGCAGCTAGACGAATTAGTAACAATGCTATATATTAGCTATATTTTGTCTATCCTCAATTTAAGAATGGGGATTTTTAACATTGTACTATGGCTTATAATATGGAAAATGGAATACAGCAGTTTGATCTGTAAGAGTCATCATGTTACTAGTAGACAGCCCTCTTGAGCTCCTTCTAAGAAGTGATTGGTAAAATGAGGTCAGTTAACACATCATAACACATATGAATGTCTTCTTTCTGTTAAGTACCAGAAAATGGACTGTAGCTTCTATTGCACAACTGGATATTCAAAATAAACAATTATTACTTTCATTTTTTTTCTTTTGTTTTGAGTACATGTATACATTTATTTAAAAATTACAATGTCATAGTATATAATAATTTCTTTTGAAGATTTATTAGTGTGTTTTATTTAAAAAAAAAATACAAGAACATCTCCAAGTTACTTCAATATTGTGTTCAGTTTCAAATATTCCAGGGAATATTTCAACTGTGGTAGTTAAGCTTCAAATTGTGAAATACTCAACAAATCTCCAAGCCTTGAGATTTGCACCTCCCTCTAGACTTTTCCAAAAGCCTGTCCTTGAAAGGTGTGTCAGGCCCCATATTCATGGACCAAAAAAAAAAAGAAACCACATAAATATTTCTCAGATTAAGCTCAACACATTTTCTATAAATTATGTTTGTATGGCCCATTAACCTTTAGAATCAATTGCATATATCTTTACTTTATTATTATTATTATGATGATGATGATGCTGTTGTTATTGTTGAGGATAGTTAATTTCTATCATTTTTCTTTTTATTAAAAATATGTTTTGCATAATATACCCTGATTATGGATTCTTCTCCCTCAACTACACCCATTTTTCCCCACCTCCCCTCCCATTCAGATCTACTCCCTTTCTGTCTCTCATTATAAAAGAGGAATCTATGGGATAATAATGAAATAAAATGTAATATAATAAAATAAAGTAAAACAAATGCTAACAGATCAGATTGGACAAAATAGACAGTCAGAAGAAAAGAAGCCTAGGGAAAGGGAAAAGAAACATAACCCAGTTGTTCATACTCTCAGGAATCACATATAAATATTAAACTGTAAGCCATAATATCTAATCAAAGAACCTATATGATAAAAAGAAACAAAACTATATAAATAAAATAAAAATTAAAAAATAAGATATTAAAAAAGAAGATCCCAGACATGCCATTATGAGACAAGGAACCTCTACGATGTCATTGAGTTCAATTTTTTTGTTGTTGTTGACTACCTACTGCTGGGCATGCAACCGACCCTTAAGAACAGTTTGATTCTATACCCTATAAACAAATTGAAAGAAAAAAAATCATATGATCATCCCATTTGATGTACAAAATGCCTTTGACAAAATCCAACACCACTTCATGATAAAAGTCCTAGAGTGATTGGTGATAACAGGAATATAGCTTAATATAATAAAGGCAGTGGATGGCAATCCCGTATGCAATATCAACTGAAATGGAGAGAAACACAAAACAATTCTTCCAAAATGAGGAACAATGCAAGGATGTTCACTATCTACATACCAATTCAGTATATCTCTTGAAGTCTTAGCTAACACAATGACATAACCAAAGCAGATCAAGGGGATACAAATTGGAAATGAAGAAGTCAAAGTATCTTCATTTGCAGATGACAGGATATTATATGTAAATGATCCTAAAAATTCCACTTGGAAATTCTTAGAGCTGACAAACACTTCTAGTCAAGCTGAATAGTTAACTCACAAAAATTAGTAGTCCTCCTATATGCAAGGGACAAACGGACTGAGACAGGTACCAGGAAATCAGCACTTTTCACAATGGCCCCAAGTAATATAAAATAGCTGGGGATAGGTCTCACCAATCAACTTGTATTATATAAACTTAGAATACTGAAGAACGAAGTTGAAGAAGGTATCAGAGGATGAAAAGATCTCTCATGCTCATAGATCAGTAAGATTAATATAGTAAAATAGCCACCCTACCAAAAGCAAGGTAGAGATTCAATGCAATCCCCATGAAAACACCAATGCAGTTCTTCACAGATCTTGAAAGGATAATCTTCAGCTTCATATAGAAACACAAAAATCCCAGGATAATTTAAACAAGTCTGAATAATAGTAGAACTGCGGGAGTTATCACCATCACCAATATCAAGTTGTACTACAGTGTAACAAAAACAGTTTGGTATTGGAATAGAAACAGACATATCCATCAACAGAACTAAACTGAAGGCCGAGACATAATCTACATGCTAATGGACAACTCATTTTTTATAAAGGAGCCAAAAATAAACGGGGAAAAAGAGTGTCTTCAATAAGTAGTGCTGGTTATACTGGACAGTTGCATGTAAAAGAAACAATACAGATCCATACTCATCACCCACCCAAACTCAACAAATGTAGCAAATCACCCAATACAAAAATAGAAGAGAATGTGGGGAGTGGAAAGGAATTCTTTTCTTTCTTTATAATTTACAGGATGGTAGACTATTAAATTCCTCAATGAGATGATAGATCTAGGCACATTTCTTCATAGGTTTGTGTAAGATCAGAGGTTTTTATGCTTCCCATGGCATGTTTATTTTTCTGTCCTTTAAGAGCACAGTTTCTGAATATCATTATTTATTTCAGATTTCCGCTAAAATGTGTAATGCCAATAATCATAGATACAGGAAAGTCTGTTTCAGAGACTAAGACAACTGTTATTTGAGAGGTTTCCAGGGCCACTTACTAGCAGCTGAAGCACAGAAAAGTTATTATATTTCCTGAAGACAGTCATCAGGATACTACATAAAATAGAAAAGTAATTAGAAAAACCTAATGGATTTTTCAATTATAAAATTGATTGCAAGTGACAGTGCAAGCAAAGATGACTTTCCAAGTGATGAGATCATTTCCTGACATACTAGACACAACCAGAGAAATATTGAAACATTATATAATAAAATATGATCACAAGAAGGATGCGTAAGATTTGTTGTCTGTGTGGTCCCTATGATTCCTTAGAAACAACATTTGTTAGAATGAAGACTGTACATACCTTTAATCTTCACTATTCTTGAGCAAATCTAGATTTCTTAGAAATGTTCAAGCCAAATGAACATATTCCCTTCATTTCTCATTAAGTCAGAAGCATCCTTCAATTTCCTGGAAAGGATGCATGGGGAAGGGAAAGGATATGAATTGCATCCTCTTATACAGTAACATTTCAATTATTTGTTTTCTGGGAAAGAAAGACATTGGCAACTGGCCTAAGGTATTTTTGTTGTCTCATTAGGGTCAGCCAAAGATTTCAGTTGCCTTTTCTTGTCTCTCTGGACTGTAATTAGCTATACTTATGAAGGGCTTTGTAACAAATACATTTGTTCCTTTGTGATTAGTTTCAAAGTCATATTGAAATGTTTATGTACATTGTACATTTTTTGCCAGCCAGGTATTTAGTATATGCTGTTCTACTCTATCACAGTGGTTTCCAATTTCATGACTCCAGCTCCAGCCTGGTTGCTCCACAGTTACCATATGATAGCTAATATTTGTTCACATATCCAAGAAAAAATCTCACAATTCAGTTTTATTCATTATTCTCCATACAGATAAAATTTCTTCAGAACAATGCCTGCAGTTTTGACTTTGGACAATTCCATGTATGCTGTCTGAGAGTCAGGGTTTCCCACCATCCCTTTGAATTGTCTGTAGAGGTGAACATCACATTGTGCTGCCCATCAGCTCTAGAATATATGATTTCTAAAGATGTGCTTACATCTTTATGCAATGATGTAATTATGGAGATAGTCACATGTAGCTGGAGACCTTCTCTCCAGCCCCACCAAGCCCTGTTAGTCCGACAACCCCACTTATAAAATACACACACCGATGCTTATATTATTTAAACTGCTTGGTCATTAGCTCAGGCCTACTGTTGTCTATTTCTCACTCTTATATCGAGCCCATTTCTATTAATCTATAGTTGGCAATGTGGTTCATGGCTTACTGGTACCTTAGTCTTCCTTGTCCTGGCGGCTGCTGCAATGTCATCTCCTCCCTTCCTCTTCTCCCAATTTTCCTCTCTTGTAGTCCCACCTATACTTCCTGCCTGGCTACTGACCAATCAGTGTTTTATTTACCAATGAATCATCCACAGCAGTCACACTCTTCACCCTTGATATGAAATAAGGCTAGTAAGTATGTATACTTTAATTTATCCATTCAATATGACTTAGGGATGTTTTAATGAATTATTTTGTATTAGTAATAAAAAAAAGTAGTTGACACGAATCAGATGACTAAAACCAAATAAAATGGTTTTAGTGGCTAGAGAGATGGCTGAGAGCATGAGGTCCTGAGTTCAAATCTCTGAGACCCATATAGAAAGCTGAGCATGTCCATGTGTGCCTATATCCCCCAAACTGTGGAGGGAAGAGGTAGGAGGGAGGCTGACATGTGCTGTCTGTCAAAATTGAGAAGTCTGTATCAAATTATTAAAATGGAGAGCAATAGATGACACCTGATGTACTCAGACCTCTGCACCTGCACACATACATGTACACGAGAAACAAACACATTTACCACACACACATTCACAATACACACAGTCTATTAGCTATAAAGCTAATAGAATGTATATGTAGAACATGTGTATGTATGTGTATAGTATATATCTATAGCAGTGTACACAAAATTAAGAAGATTCACTTCATTAACTTATCAAAACTTGGATGTTTTGATGACCTGGCAAGAAAAAAAAACATGGAAATATGTTTCCACACTTCTTCTCACATAGTAGATATATTAATCTCCTCAAAGTGTAGGAGTCATGGATATTTACTGTAGTAACAGGGTGAATGCTAGGGCAGATCTGCTCAGCTCATATCTTCACATCTTTGTCAGTTGTGAAAACTGACTTGACTCTTTTTTTCCCTTTCTTTATTTAAAAGATTTTTTTAAATTTATTTTACATACCTACCACTGATCACTCTCTCATCCTTCTTTCTGCTCCCTCCCGCCCCAGCATTTCCCCCACAATCCCATTCCCTCCTTCATGAGGGTAAGGCCTCCCATGAGGAGTCAGCAAAGTCTGGTACATTCAATTGAGGCAGGACCAAGCCACTCCCAGTTGTATCAAGGGGACCAAGGCCTCCAAACACAAATAATGGGCTCTAGAAAGCCAGCTCATGCACTAGGGATAGATCCTGATCCCATTTCCAGGGAACCTTCAAACAGACCAAGCTACACCACTGCTTCCTACATGCAGAGGGCCTAGCCCTGTCCCATGCAGCTTCCAAAGATGTCATTCTAAAGTTTGTGAGTTCCTGTGAGCTTGGTTCAGTTGTCTCTGTAGATTTCCCCATCATGATCTTGATGTCCCTTGCTCATAGAATCCCTTTTATCTCACTTTGACTAAACTCCTGGAGCTTGGCCTGATGCTTGGCTGTGGATCTCACCATCTGCTGTCATCAGTTACTGGATGAAGGCTCTATGCCTACAGTTAGGGTATTCAACAATCTGATTACCGGAATAGGCCAGTTCAGGCAACCTCTCCACTATTGATAGGGTTTTCTTGTGGATTCCTGGGAATTTCCCTATCACCAGGTTTCTCATTTACCCTATAATCTCCCCCTCTATCAAAATATCTTTTTCATTGCTCTTCTACTCATAACCTGATGGGATTGAGAACTGTCTAGAAAATATACCTCAGGACACCTCTGTGCAATTACTTCCCAAAATTAACTGAGATCGTAAGACTCACCCTCAAAGTGTGTGACTCCCATGAATAGAAAGTGACAGAAGAGTTCTACCATGGTTGATAAGTGAGATTTCCAGTAACTAACATTTCACAGTTCATATTACACTCTCTCATGCCTTACATCAAGTTCAAGTAGCTTTAATTTTTCAGGATATTTCTTATTCTTCCTTCCTCATAGCTGTTCAAACATGTCAGCCCACTTTTCCTCTCATTTTCAATTTCATCAAAGTGAATTTCTTTTTGTTATAATTTTACAATGTAAAAATGATCATTCTTATTTCATTAACTTATTAGCAGTAATAACTCATTTGCATATTTCCCCTGACAACTGTCTTTTCCCATAAATCTCTCCTCAAACACTTGAATTATTGTGACATTTTTGGGCTAATCCAAAATGCTAGGTAACTGTATGTTTCATAATAACTCTGAATTATACTTAATATCACGCTCCATTTGTAAATTGGATATGATAATATAGTCTTAATAACAATGCTTAGTGAGTCAATAATTACAGAATGTGTGATGCCTGCTAGTTAGAAACTTTGTAATTTGCTTATGAAAATGGAGGTTAAATCATTAACCTTGGTGTTTACCTCAAGGTTGCAAATGGACTTAACTTTGGTTGTGAAGAGAATAAAATGAGATAATAGAGATGAAAGTAGTGAGTATACTGCATAATTTACTATATAGGACACTACTATCTTGAAATATAAAATAGAACTTTCCAAACAAAAAATTATCCTTTAAATATGAACTATTTTTAATGAGAAAATAAAAATTTCATTTACATATTGTAGTTGTTTATTCTACTCATTTTTTCTTTGTTCCTTTCCTTTTTATTTTTTATTGACTTAAAGAATTTACATACAATATATTCTTTCCCTTTTAGTATAAACCTTTTTTTCATTTTCTAGAAATTTATTTTAATTCATGTGTAAGAGCATGTGTTTGCCTGTTTTATGAACATATATGTTGGAGCCAGTAGAGAAAGAAAGATGGTGGTGGATTCACTGGTTCTGTAGTTACAGGAGGGCAGAAACCAAGTGGTGTGGATTCCAGGAACCAAAGGAATCTTCTGAAAGGACAGCAAGTGTTCTTAATTACTGAGGCATCTCTTCAGTCCACTGTTTTGTTGTCATTGTTATTTTGTTTCATTTACTTTTAATAATCAAACAAATCCAAAGACTTTCTTCTCTATATGTGTCTTTCTTAATTTCCCAATTATTCTTGTTTCATTATACTTTTCGAGCTACTTCTGCTGGTTTGTGATTGACACTTACATAAAGCCACCAAAAGAACCTCAATTGAGTAATGGCCTCCATCAGAATGTCCTGTTGGCATGTCTGTGGGGGCACTTTCTTCATTAATGATCAGTGTGAGAGGGTTCAAAGAAGAAGCTAAGCAAGGCATGACAAACAAGTAAATAAACTGTTCCTCCACTGTTTCTGCTTCAAATTCTTGCCTTGGCTTCCTTCAATGATGTACTATAAAGTATACATGAAATTAACTCATTATCCCCATATTGCTTTTGGTAATGTTGTTTATTTCAGCAACAGAAAACAAACCAGAACTTGAGCTGCTATCAGAGAGTAGGATGTTGTTCTGATAGATCTGGCTATGTTTATTTGTTTGTTTGTTTGTTTTGGGGCATGAGTGTCATGGTATTGGGAACTTTGGGATTTCTTAATTTCTACAAATACTAAACCATAACTTAAAATCATTTAATCAAAATAGGAATAGGGAGTTGTTGCAAAGAAGCAATATTATTTATGTCATAGAAGGTGCCAGAACACAGGGAGTTTAGAATACTGAACTACAACATCAGGGCTGATGTTCACATCACAGTTGACTGTGGCAAAGAGCAAGCTTCTCAGGGTGCTAAGCCATTCATCAGTATATGATGCCCTCAAATCTTCTTGCTTTGGATATAGTTTGATGTCTTTCCAGAAAAAAATATGATAACAGGCCACCAACCTGAGTGGGAGGCTGGGGACATGCATGACTACCAATACTCAGTTGTTTCTCTAAGGAAGATATTGTATCCAGACTTTTTGAATGATGTCACAGGCCAGGAGTGCTTACCTAATATGAGGTTTCAGGATACATAGCTTTGAGCACATAACACTGTTTGTGCAGTGTCATACAAACAATATGTCCTGGATTGTCTGTGTGAAGAATATGATGAGAAAAGAAAAACTGTGTGCTTGGTGAGTTCAATTAGGATTGATGGGGTCAAACCTTGATTACTCTAATTATTAGTTGGGCAATTTTGAGCAATTTACTCAACTACTCTAAGGTCTCATTTCCTCATCTAGAAAATTGGGCTAAGCATAGAGTTGGCTGGTGAGGCTGTTGCAAGGATACATTAAGTGGATTTCTCTGCATTGTCCCTTGTGCAGTATATTATTACAATAGCCATTGTTAGTGGTAACATTATACCCACCTTCCATGTGGTAATAGAAGAGAGCGCAGCAGTCTTCTCACACACATTCTATAAAGGAAGAAATGTTTTGGTACAGTAAGAAATTGTTCAAAAGAATTTTTTCTTTTGTAAGGCAGTTATTGGGACAAACCAGGTTAGAGTGAAAAATGAACATTTATTGGCATATCTCAGGGAGGTATGGATAAGGAGAACTGAAATATAATTTGGAATTTCCTAGGAGGCTCACAGCATTGAGTGGGGAATAAAATGAAAAAAGCCTCAACCTGGAGTTAAGAGTCTCTCTTTAGAATGTGAATGATATTGAATGTCTGATCTAAATTGTTTTAAACAATCCTGAAATTATTTGGAGAAAGTATTTTTACTTGAAGGGTATGACCTAGAATGTCCAGATTCAGATATAAAAAAGAAAAGAAAACATTGTTTTCAACTTTTCCATGAATAAATAACATATTTCATTGGAAAAGGTTACCACTTTGCATGAAGCCATCCTTTTTCTTTTAAGTAAATTAGACAAATAGACAAACATTATCTAAAACCACTGTAAATGGCTTATCTGAGAAACTGATGAATACTTTACACAAATAAGTTATTAAAAATAAATGTGATATTTACATTAAACTTGGAAAAAAGGAAGGTTCCAATTGACCTCTCTCATCTTCAGATACTTATGAAGCTCTAAATCTCTATGAGCACAGTCAGCAATACATGAGTTTTTCCTTGTTCTACTTTGAATTCTTGAGTTGCATCATGTTGAAACACAGTCTGCCAAATCATGAATATCCTTCAGCTTTTCATAATGTACTGTCTGTGAGCCATGTTTCTTTTATTTTTTATATAGTATCTCCATTAGGTCTTCAGAGACTTGAGCTAGTCCCTTGACTTTATTACATATCTTTTTATCTTTTCCTCATACATTTACTTTGTTATTGACCATTGGGTTACAGGTAGTCATATTTTTCTCAATATGTTTTCCTCAATCACCCTTTTCTTCACTATTCCTGTTGATTCTATGAATTGCCTTTCTCTGATAACATTTTTATTACAGTAGGCACAACCACAGTTTTTCACAACGTTCCTCTAACTCATTATTAAAACTCATAATAAAGAAGTTCATAGTCAAATTATATATAACAATTTTATCATTTCTTGTAAGTCCTAACTACTGTCAGAAAGAGAAACTCCTCTTACTTCTAATCACTGAGAAGTCTAAGATCAAGGCTTAGACATAGAGAGTGATTGATGGGGTTTATTCAGGATATTACCTATTTGTGTCCTCATGTGGGAAAAAAGGCAAAACAGTGTTGTTTTGTTATATTATTGATCATATTCATGAGGATGGAGCAGTCATGTTCCAGTCATTTTCCAAAGGTCCTACTGTTTACCACTCCTATCAACTTGGAAACTAGGTATAGTTAGAGCGATGAAGGATCATGTAAATTCTCACTATACTGATGTTGAAATTGATGAATTAACTGCATTCTTTCCTTGAAGTAAGATTTGTTATTCTAGCAATACTATGGCTTGAATATTTTCCCCAAAACCCAAGTTTAGAAAACTTGATCCCATTGTAATAGACGGGGAAGTGGGACTAAGTAAGAAGCAACTGGGTTTAATACCATCATCACAGGAGTGGATTAGTATCTAGATGGTATTATCATGTGGACAATGAGGCCAGTGTTTGTGGCTTGACTCAAGTATTCTCTGGCACTCCTATGGCCTGCTGCCTATGCCATGGATGATATCAGGCAAATGTTTTTCCCAAATGCAAGCTCAGTGACTTGCTATGCGGGGCACTGTGAGAATTTATGTTGTTGTCCTTACATTTCATCCTTTCTATGATATTCTGTTATACCAACACAACACAGAAAAAGAAATGAAATATGTTTCTTTTTCCGAATAGCCTTTGGGCCCTTTCAGTGATTCTTTGTATTTTTTGTTTTATGTTTCTCAGTGATAAAATATGTAAATGCTGCAGTCAATAAAGATTCCATGTAATTTTATATTCTCAGGTCATTTTGCCTACTACAAAATATTGAATTTATCCATTACTGTGTTATTGTGTTCCTCTCTCCAAAATTCATACCTTAGGGAAACAAATATCATCCTGAATTTTAAAATGTATCCAATCGGCATATTTACTTATTGACTAGGGGAGAGAAGTAGTTTTTGAAACTGTATAACATAAAGCATAGAACACCTGAGAAAATCATTATTAATAAATAATTAAATATGACCAGCTTTCAGGAAAAATCTCTCCCACTCACACCCCCAAGTAAGCACACAGAGGCTTATATTAATTATAACTGTTTGGCTATTAGCTCAGGCTTATTACTGACTAGCTCTTACACTTAATTTAACCCATAATTCTTTTGTATGTTTAGCTAACGTGGCTTGGTACCTTTTCTCATTCTGTCTTGCTTCCTGTGTGTCAGGCTGGTGACTCCTGACTCAGCTCTTCCTCTTCCCAGAATTCTCCTTGTCTGTTCATCCCTCCTATACTTCTGGCCTGGCTACTGGCCAATCAGCATTTTATTTATCAACCAATCAGAGCAACACACATTCACAGCATACAGAATGATACTCCACAGCACTTGCCTTTTTCTGTCTAATCAAAAAGGAAGGTGTTTAACTTTAACATAATAAAATTACATATAACAAAGAATTATCAAGCAAGAATTATAATTATAATAACTAGTCTATTTGTATTTGGCAAAATAAAAAAGATATCCTATCTACCCTATATTTGTGAGTCTAAGGTTTCATATCTACTTACTCTTATCATAACCAATTATTATATTATATAATTATAACCATAATTATAACTATCTAGTCTTCAACTATATCAAATATATCAGAAGGATACAATATTAACTAAGTAAACAGAAAGAGCATTGTAAGCAACTTCCAAAAATCTAGAATGACAGAGAGAGCTGTCTGCCTGGACAGTCATTCAAAATTTCTCTGCAATGTTGGGGCATCCATCTTCAGCACATAGGTCTAGAGTCTCTCAGTCCCTTCTTCCTGTGTCCTGTAGAATATCTGGCAGTGTCCTCTGATAAGGAGGAAAATGAAGGACCATTTTTCGTTGTTTTGGCAAATTCAGTGGTCATTTTTTTAGTCCTTGTATGTCCAGTTTATATAACATATTATCAGCAGTCCAAGCAAGAGAAGTTCCTTGCCCAAATGGTTATTTTTGCCAAAAAGATAAACTCCATATTGAATGTCTTCTATGCCCATCTATCTATTTGAAGTAAATTGGTGCTGCCAGGAGCAGATGTGTCTCACTGTCCATAAAGTCTAAGTTTTTAATACATTTTAAATATCATATTCTGTAGGTCTTTGAAGTATTTGAAGATTATCCACCTAATATATAAAGGTATATATAAAAAATAACTTGAATAGCAACAGGACTGGGCGGGGCACTGAAAAATTTCTACTAGACTTGCCTACCCCCTAAATATATGGAAATCTCTTTCTTCTAATGATAGTTTGTGGGACACATTTTGAATTTTATATGTTAGCCCCTTAAAAATAACTCTGTAAGAAAGATTTATTTTTATTCAGTCTATAGGTAAATAAAAGTTATGGCCTTTAAGGGTAGTGCTCTATAATTCTCAAGGAACAAATGTGTCCTACTGAACTATGAATGCCTCCATTCTAATAGAATGGAAGTTTCTAAAAAGTTGAGGTATGTGCAAATGCAGGTTCATGTGAACAATTGTTTCCTTGTGGCAACCTGAAAGCAACATCCTGTGTCTTTATCAATCTCTCCCCACCTTATTTTTTAAGACAGAGTTTCTTACTGGCCAACAAGCTCCTATTACCTTTGTTTCTCCCATGCTGGGATGGCTAATGGCCGGACATACTTTTATATGGGTTCTGAATTTAAATCTTCATGCTAATACAGCAAAGATTTTACTGACTAAGCTATCTGTCCAGCCTTAACCTTGACATTTTTGAAAGCCTGATTCTCAATATCATTCTAGAGCACATAAAGTCATTATATCTTCTTGAAATCACTGTGCTTTGTATACTTTCAACTACTCAAGTCATACTGCCATTGTGTATATGAATTGTACAAGACACATTTTATTTCCCTGGAATCTTATCAGCAACATTGCCATGGAACCACAGCTGATGCTGTTGAAGGACCAATGGGAAGTGATGCTCTGGTCTTATCATTGAAAGTGACAAGAAGTAAAGTAAAGGAATGGTTTAATACAATTTCTTCCTCAACATGCTAGTCATCAAGTTTTCTAAAGTGGTGAGGTTTTCGTGTTATCAGTGTCTGATAATGAGGTTTTCATGTTATCAATGTCTGATGAATGCAGACCAATATCAACCCACCACAGAGAATGGATTCTCTGGTTTGCAATATTTAGTACATAATATGATTGTTTCTCCAGAAAGAAATTGAAGCATTGTCAAAGCAGATGACATTTCTGGATATAAAATGAACTTAAATATTCCCTTGAGAGTATATGAAAATATGTCATCTTTAATTGTTTCAAAGATAGGTACTTCAGGATAGATCTATGTTTGAAATATTACTCTCAAGTTGGCAGGATCCAGTATTTAAGTCCAACTTCACAAGAAATTCTTTGTGGGGAAATAAAAGGGAATTAATGAATGAAACTGATTATATTTTATTAGTAGTAAGTGCAACCATTTTATGATTTGTTACAATGACTTATTCACACAATCATTAAAGGTGGGAAAGAACACAAGAGCATGACACTATGGAAAGATGAATGTTATGATTGTCATAAGTGCAAGAGCACTTTGGCACCTTGGTGAGGTGCTAGCCCGTTTCTAGTATGTTAGAGAACAGGGACAATGCCCTCAATGCTAATATTTCTTAGACACCTCTGACTTAAGGCCCCAAACTTACTATCAAACAGTATTCCATAAGTGTGAAAGTATTTACTTACAGATATATTAATGACTTACTAAAAACAAATAAAACCTATGTTTAAGCCAGTAAAAACATCCATTAGAACTTCTGACCTGCAGTCTGACATGGAAGCACCAGCCAGTAACTCTAGCAGTTTGCAGTTGAGGAGTTGAAGGCAGGTTAATGAGGAGTTTCAGGTTATCCTTTGCTACACAGGGAGTTTGATGTCAACCAAGGATACAGAGGAGTCTATCTCAACAAACAGACAGGCAAGCAAAACAGCAGCAACAAGCTATGTAACACTTTGATCACAGGACAGCTTCAGTCCAGGAATTCAAGGCCAGCCTAGTCAATACAGGGAGGGAGACACTGTCCCTTAAGACTAACATATTGTTTTGCTTTTATTCTTGTGAATATTTGTCTGTTACACCTTCAAAATTAATTTTGTCTGTAGCGTTGTTTCATCTTGTAGCTCAGAATCTAATTCTGTTTAAGGTTAAAGGCATTATTTCTTTCATTTTTCTTATGAATACCATATATATATATATATATATATATATATATATATATATATATCCAAAAATTATATCTGCCTAGGCAGTTCTTTGTTTTTATCCTAAAGTCAGACAAAGCTTAACAGTGTGAAATACTCAAAGGCAGTGGGACTCGAAATCTTCTCCTCACAGAGATTTGGTGGGTGAAAGGACCAAGTCTGTGCACTGGTCATAAAGTCTTGATCATATTGACAATGAAACTTCTAATTTCAGCTCTGACTCTACATCTTATGTGTTTTGATCTCTTTCTCACCATTTATCAAATTGAAGTCCACAAAGGAAGATATTGATAAGTAGTCCTTATAGTGAGACACTGAGTCACTTTTGATTCTGAATATGGGGAATTTCCTCTCTGCTGAGTAATAGGTTTGCATATGAAGCAGGATTGTGTGAAGGGAGGGTTGGTTGAACATTCATTCCTTCCCCACTTTGCCATGAATTTGAACCATGGCTGCTCCAGCTGATTCACCTACTCATTTTCTACTTTCAAGTAGCTTTTATGCTAAGAAAATATCTGAAGAGCTCCTGTCTCCTGGGAACAAAGGTATGTTCTGATATGTCAAAAGTAGAATTGTAAAAAAAGATTATAAAGTTATCAAAGAGTGTTTGCATTCCTCTTCTCTCTATTATAATCATG
Organism: Onychomys torridus; assembly: GCF_903995425.1. NCBI lineage: Eukaryota > Metazoa > Chordata > Mammalia > Rodentia > Cricetidae > Onychomys > Onychomys torridus. Next base: position 28,266,635 of record NC_050448.1, on the reverse strand, counting down.
TCTACTTGGTAAAAGGTTATGCAAAATAAATTAGACTTTTAGAGCACTGACAGCACAGCCATAGAGAAATTCTTTCTTTTTATTTTGCACTTTATATGTGAACACCTGCTACACTTTTAATGAGCTTTAAATTATACTTTACACCCATGTAACAAGAATGGATATTACTGTTTAGTTCTAATCAAAGAAAATTTCAGAATGACTTGTTGCTATGAGCAACAGCTTGTCAAAAATGGATACTTCCTCCAGGAACAATATAGATAGATAGGTCCAGGTTGATAGATAGAAAATATGATTTATATTGCATTGAAAGTTATCAGTCTTTCAAATGTTCTTGTCTTCTGTGGTTTGGAAGGAATTTGTCATTGTTCTGTGGCTATGACTAGATTATTTTCCTCTGTTCTTATCTTTGTTCTTTCGGTCTCCTTGCATCGTATAGGCCAGAGGAGAAATATGAACACTTCTGTGACAGTTTCACTCTTTCTGACACATTAAAATGAATAGGCACTAAATAGAATTCAAAGAGACTCTTGAAACAGTGAAATATAATGTAAATTTTGATGTATTTCCCCTGATCTCCAGAAATACTTTTAAATACTTAACTTATGTAAATGATATTTAGCTATTGTCAGATTTCATTTTAAAGGATATTTAGTATATTATAGAAGAAAAAACATTAACAATGAACAATTGTGATATGGCTATGGGACTCCTGCGTTCATGCAAGTGATGTTAGGAATTGTGGTCAAACTGAGCTAATTTCTTTCCCCCAAAGAGTATGAATGTGATGCTCCTTACAGAGATGTGAGTTGGCTCTGCAGCCAAGAGAACTGCTGGTGGAAGTGGGTTGTTAGCTACGCAGATAGCAGTGCCGGCCAGAGGTGCTGCCTATGAGGAGTAGGAATGGAAGTGTGGGTGTGCAGCATGAGTTCTGAACATCTGGGAATCGCCACAGATATCTTCAAAGGGGACTACATCCTCTACTGAGGACATGACTCAGGGAACCACTGGCAGTAAACTAAGGAGAGAAGAAAAGAAAGGATACTTTAGCACATGTCTCTGAGCCACTTATAAGCCCTGTAAGAACATGGAAAGAAGGGTACTGCTTAATAGGCAAAACAGAATGATAAATTTGTGAACCTTTAGCTTTCAGTTATGAACATAAAAATATTCTTTGGTTTTGGGGAACCAAATAAAAATGCAGCAAACAGCACTACCTTCAAGAGGAATGAACTAACATGGTTTAGTGTTTAGAAACTCCAAGCCTTGTGCTCTGTTTTTATAAAGAAAGAAGATTTAAACAACTCATTAAAAAGTAGGAAAAGACATGCAACTTTCTTATCACCTATAACAAAAACTTCAAAAAGACCATTTAATCCCGAAGTGTTTCAATATGCAAGCTATCTATTTATACTAATTATACAAGTCAGGAGAAAATGAAAACCAGAGATAGAATTCTCACAAGAGAAAACAGTTGTGAATTCTCTGTGTGGGTGTTCTTGAACTGCCATTTCATCCAGCAAAACTTCAGGTGAATACTGCATTCGCTATTCTAATTTAGCCAATATAAGTTCTAGCTCTTTATAACTAACAATAGTAATGATAGCAATGTATTCACAGAGATGTTTACTTACTTAAGTTAGGTATAATAAGATCATTAAGTATGTAAAAAAAAAAAAGAGTCCTGTATGCTCCTTCATTTAAACTTGTTGAAATTAATAAGTAACTACAAAATACTGGAACCAATACTTGATTTGATTTGTGGCTTTGTAAAAATTCAGAGAAAATATGTTAAAATCTTATGAATGTCCCTTTCCACATTTGGAAAGATACCCAACTCAGAGTAGTTTTAATGTTTTTGTTTGTTTGATTCTTTCAGTAACTAACCATCTATTTTCACTAGACAGCACCCAACTTGAGCACAGTGTTAAAGATGAAGTATAGACACAGGTCTGTCAAATGTTCACTCTATATACAATTTAAAGTCCTACATAGTTGGACACCTGAGAAGAGGCTTATATGTATTTGCTTCATGTTAACATTACAATTTAATTATAACATTAAATTTTATTTGGTTATTAATACCCATTGAATCCTCACTCTGCCAACTATAAATAGACATTTAACTGATAATTATAGGAAACTGGCTAGAGAGGTGGTTTAGTAATGAATAGCACATACTGTTATTGCAGAATATGCATTTTTCACAAGTATCTGTAACACTAGTCCCTCTGACTTCTGTGGGTACCTACATATACTTGATGCACATGAACTCCTGCAGATGAGCAGGTGCATGTGTGCGTGTACACACACACACACACACACACACACACAAATAAACCTTTGAAAATCACTGAGGAGTTTATTCTTGCATAAGTAAGAATTCATAACAGCCAAGTACAGTCCCTGGGCCTCCCTGGAAAGTTTAGGGAGTTTGGCAGGTTTGAGAGTCCCCTTTCCTTAGTCACTGTTTACAACTTTTGTGAACTTGTGGAGTATCCTCATGAATCCTCTAAGTTTTAGGGAAATTTTGAGTTTTGTAAGTTTGCTTTACAGAGCTCAGCTTCATGAGTCTTATGGGTTTCTCTCCTATAATTAGTAGAGAATGCTTCACATTAGCAGTAGCAGTTATACCAAGTAGAAAAAAAGAGAATCTTGTGAAAATCCAAATAGAGTTTATGAAATATCAATTTGGATGAACACTTGGCCCCTGCAAATGATACATCCTGAAGAAGGCTCCATACTTCAGAGGAAATGATGGCATGATTTAGTTATCCTGCAGGTTTGGAGCAATTTGGGGGCCAAAGTGCAGTAGTCCTGACATCTCTAAAACCTACTGAAAATGATCAAGCCCCAGAGATGGTACTATGGCAATTAACTGCTGCATCTGGATGGGGAAGTAACAGTGCTTTCATGTGCACAAGAAAGGACACTATTGTGCATAGTCAAATTCAGGCATCCCTCACTATTAGGCAAAACTGTTCTCCCTTGAAACTCAGGTTCCTCAGTATAATATAGCCATATCCAATACCAGTAAGGGAAATGCTTCTAAAGGACTAAGGGAGACCTTAAGGAGTCAATAATTAGTTTACTTTCACCTTCTGGAATAGATGACCATGCTAGAAAACCTGGCAAGTTGTGGAAAAGATAAAGATATTTTTGAACTTGAGTTTTGTGAATAAATTCAAACTCAAATTCTATAGTGATTCTGAGTCAGCCACGTGCTACCCAGTGTAAAGAACTGTGTCCTTGGAGGTGTTGATGTGAAATGAGGAAATATTTATGAGAAGAGATGTCAGGTAGACAGTTTTGATATTGAATCAGGCCTCTGTTTCTCTGTCTTCTTAAGGAAGGAGTGTCTTTACAGGTCTGCTTTAGAAGTGCTGGGACAGTAGTGATTATATCAAGTGCTTTTACCATTGCTGTAACAAAAATAACTTAAGACAGCAAAGGTTTATTTTGGCTCATCGTTTGAGAGTACAGACCTCCATAGCATGGAGGCATTGCTGCTATGAGCATGAGACAGTGAGTGTCCACAGTCTGGAAGTAGAGATGAATGACCATGCTCATGCTCATGGTGTGGTGCGGCCTACATTCCAAGTAAGTTTACCCACTTCAGTGCATTTGGAATCACTCTTTTTTTTTAAATTTTTTTTTCAAGACAGGGTTTCTCTGTGTAGCTTTGCACCTTTCCTGGAACTCACTTGGTAGCTAGGCTGGCCTCGAAATCACAGAGAACTACCTGGCTCTGCCTCCCAAGTGCTGGGATTAAAGGCGTGTGCCACCACCACCTGGCAGAATTTAATTTTTTTTTATTATGTGTTTTAATTTTATACATCAGCCATGGGTTCCCCTGTCCTCCCCCGTCTTGCCCCCATGCCCACCTTCCCCCCAGCCCCACCCCTCCATTGCCATGTCCTCCAGGACCAAGACTCCCCTGAGGACTCATTTAAACCTGGTGGATTCAGTACAGGCAGGTCCAGTCCCCTCCTTCCAGGCTGAGCAAAGTGTCCCTTTGTAAGCCCAAGGTTCCAAACAGCCAGCTCATGCACTAAGGACAGGTCCCGGTCCCACAGCCTGGATGCCTCCCAAACAGATCAAGCTATTCAATTGTCTCACTTATCCAGAGGGCCTGATCCAGCTGGGGGCTCCACAGCCTTTGGTTCATAATTCATGTGCTTTGGAATCACTCTTACAGAACAGGACAAAGGTGTGTCTCCTAGGTGATTGATTCCAAATCCTATGGAGTTGACAAGATTAACCATCACAAGGGTAGAGGTAACTTCCATGTTACAAGTAGCAGTTTTTAATCTTTAAATGGCACATTTTTAATCTGTTAGTTAAAACAGAAAATATTTAGGTGGATTGTGTGTATAGAAACTCATACTCAGTTTCTCTTAGTTTCTTTTCATGTAGGAAACATGAAAGTAAAAGCCTTTGCATTTTATTTTCATTTAGTGGTGGGCAGTGTAAAAAGCAACTAAGGGATCAGTATATCAACTTAGGGATTTTTATTTTAAAATAGAAAAAATAGATAAAATATACAATTTTTCAGAAGAAACTAACAAAATGTACATAAAGTGCATATATTCTTTATTTTACATATTTTATACAGAACGTTCTTCTCTCTTCATTCTCATCTACCTGCTCATTGAGCTGTTCATTCACTTTGAGCTATTCTGCACTTCTATCTCCAACAAATTCTGAATAATTTTGATTAGTATCTCTTTCTGCATACACATCTTTTTGTTCTCATTTTCAACCATTCATTTTACTTTTTATTTTACTAAAGCCCTAAAGAGGTGATTTAATGCACTGATGTGAGTCATTAATGTCTAGATTTGATCACTCTACATTGATGGAAATATGCAGTACACCATTCCTTTAATAAAAAATTGTCATATCATAGGCAATTTAGTAGGTAATTATGCCTGAAAAAAAATGAATACATGTCAGTATCTTTCTTACTATGTGCAAAAATATCACATACTTCTATCTATGTAAAATCATAGGCCTTTGGAGATAGTCATATAATAAAAATTCTAGAATATATTTAAAGTATGGGTAAATGAATAAACTATCGCCTGCTTTATGACTCTATCCTGGAATCCTGGCCATTTCCCAAATGTATCTTCACTCTCACTTTGTCTTGAACTTTCCATCTTGTAACAGCTACAGCTGACAAATCTGCCTGACTTTAGCTTACATTTAGTTCCCCAAATATGGAGCACCCACCTGTCTATTCCCGAGCTCTATCCCTAGGGTTGTGAAGAACTGATTCTATCAATCATCCTTTTTTAGTCTGTGTAAATAACATCTAATTCCATCTGGACTCATTCTATCCCTATCATATTTATGCCTGTATGTGTAACAAACAACTGTAGGACTTTTCACAAGGCTGCATGCTTAATAATTGCTTACTGCTTGACAGGTACAGAGACTAAAAAAATAGTTCGTTACTTTTAGATAGTAGAACCTTCAGCATTAGTTCACTTAGACTAACCTTGAATCAAGTTCAAGGGTACCTCAATGTACATATACTACTTTACTCAAGTACATGGTCTTTCATTTTGCTTTGCAGGATGGACTGAGAATCATCTATGTATTTCCATTCTTTGTAAATATACAGACTGTTATTTACCAAACTTCAAATATAGTATTACTAAAATCAGTATATAAATGAACAACAAACAATAGGACATACAAAAGTAAGAGGCAATGACAGGCACATTTGGTACAGAAGAATGTAGTCAGTTGTTTTTGCAATGCCCCTTATTCTAACTTCTAAAGTTATTTAGCAGGTCACATATGCTAGAAAATAATCAACTCTCTCTCCCCAACATAAGAAACTGATTAATTATGAATCTTATCCCTTTATTCTGTGTTATCCTTGATTGAATCTTCTTTTGATGCTTCTAAGAACAAGTTAATATAAGGTCTTTCATTATCTGTGATAGTTACTACTTCTTTTTTTTTTTACTAGACAAGCACTCTACCACTGACCTAAATCCCCAACCCCGATAGTTACTGTTCCCTTTATTTCCTGTGTGTGTGGGGTGTGTGTGTGTGTGTGTGTGTGTGTGTGTGTGTGTGTGTGTGTGTGTGTGTTGTGCATGGCAATGTGCATGCATATGTATGTATGTACATAGAGGCCCAATTGTGATCACTGGGTGTCTTCCTCAGTCATTTTCTACCCTATATTTTGAGAGTCTTTCACTGGAGCTTACTGATTGGTGAGACTTGCAGGCCACTGGGTGCCATAGAGTAACATGTCTCAGTTCCTCCAGCACTGTATTTATAGATGAACTATAAAACACATAACATTTTGTGTGAGTTCTGGTGACTCAATCTTAGCTCCTCATGTTTCACTTGAGTGATACTCAACTTCTGAGCCCTAATGTTTCCTAATCTATAGATCTTCTTGCATACTGTATAACCATAGTCAGGAATCCTTTACCTAAATCAAGAAAAAATAAAACCTATAAATAAAACCTAAACAATGATTATAAAAATGGAAAAAGACTTGACTTAAACTTGACCTAGTCCCTGTCTGTTCTCTCATTACCATGCTCCTGAAGTTCGAGAAAAGCCTACTCTTAGATCTTTATGCCAAACTCACATTTCACTCCACCATATTTGAATCTCTATCCTATACTTTTTACAGATATTATGAGTTAGCTAACACATGATTAATCACAAATGTTAAAGCCTTGTTAATTCTTGTATATACACACTTATGACACTATTAGCACAGTTACTCCATTTTTCTGAGTGATTACTGTTACAAATATGCTCTTAAAGATCTTTTCATTACTTCAATCACAGGTAATTTAAATTTTTTCTTTACTTATATGCCTGTATTGAATCCACCAGGTTGAATTGAATCCCCAGGGGAGTCTTGGCCCTGGAGGAGATGGGAATGGAGAGGAGGGGCTGAGGGCAAGGTGGGGCCAGGGGCAGGAGGAGGGAGGACAGGGGAACCCATGGCTGATATGTAAAATTAAAAAAACAAATATAATAAATAAAAAAGGAGAAAAATGTCATTTTGAAAACCATTTTGCTTCTGTAAAAATCTCATGCATTATAGTCACTGTATTAATTATGATATTTATGTACTTGTTTGTAGTGGTTTATTTATTTATTTTTTAATCTTAGAGGGCCTGCCAACTAGGTCCCAAATAATACACAGAGATTTATTATTACTTATGAATTCCCGGCCTTAGCTTGGCTTGTTTCTGTCTAGCTTTTCTAGCAAATTATCCCATTGACCCTTTGCTTCTGGGCTTTTAATTTCTCTCTTCTATATATCTTTATTTCTTATTACATTGCTGGCTGAGTGGCTGGGTTGTTGGTGCCTGGAATCCTCCTCTTCTTCTCCTTTTTTTTGTTCCCCTTTCTCTCTTTTTTCTCCTCTCATTTATTTGTTCTCTCTTCCTGGGAGCCCTGCCTAGCTATTGGCTATTCAGCTCTTTGTATTCTTGTTTTTAACTTTTTTTTCTTCAGAGCTGAGGAGCAAACCCAGGGCCTTGTGCTTGCTAGTGTTCAGCTCTTTATTAGACCAATCAGATGTTTCAGACAGGCAAAGTGACACAGCTTCACAGAGTTAAATAAATGCAACATAAAAAAATGCAACACATATTTGCATCATTAAACAAATATTTCACAGCATAAACGAATGTAGCACATCTTAAATTAATATTCCACAACACTTGGTTATCACGTATGTCTTTATAGCCCATTTACTTTCCCTATAGACTTATATTTCTAGGTATATATAGTAAATTTTAACTTTGTTCATTATGAATCCCTTCAAATTCCTGGTTGCAGACATGCTGAGTGTCTTCAGTATTTCTATACTTCTCCTACATATTCATTATTTCTATTATAAGTGACAGTTTTCCTGTCATTCTAGAACTGTTTTCTTTCAGATTTTTTTCTATTCCCAACACCATCTGTTCTGCCATCCATTTGATCAGCCATTTGTACATTCCCAGTACACCTTAAAGCAATCTCTTTTCTCCTATTTTGTGTTATCATCTGAATTTAAATATCCACTGCAATTCTTAAAATAAATCATTTATTGACAGGAACATTGACAATATTCCTTCTGCAGATACGTAAACTTTACATATTTCAACATCAGATATATTGTTTGCTTTCTCTACTGAGAAATCACTACTATTTCTTAGGTGTTCAAATCACTTTTGCTAAAACATTGCCTCTCTCTGATCCCTTGAAATAAATACTATCTTTGTGAGTTAATTAGGTTTATTTTATTTCCCTTAATACAAAATTCTCGTGACTACAAAACCAATTTCTGGCCTAGTGAGGGACATATAAGGATTAGTTTTCAAAAGGATGGGAATATTGTAATTGTCATCATGAAACCTGAGCTGGTTACCAAGGAGATTACAACCAGTTAACATACCGTGTGTGTCCACCAGATGAAGGGATGATTTCCGTCTCAGGGTAACAAACTAGGATGGCACTGACTACTATCAATTCTACAAGAGTGAAAGTTAAAAAACATGAATATTTCATTTCTGGAATTTTCCACTTAATATTTTGGGTTGATTGTTCACTGGAGTAACTAAATTTTTGGTAAATGTGATGGCTAATCTCAAATTTCTAGATAATGAGATCATTGAGGATCATCTGGGAACTTCTCTTTTGCGCACACTTATAGGGGATTATCTTGATCATGTTAATTGAAATGCAGAGACGCACTCACTCTGGGTTGCACTGTATCTTGGCCTTAGATTTTGAACTCTATAGGAAAGTTAAAGTGAGGTGAGCACCAGTATTCATCCTACACCACTACTTCACTGTAGATGCACTATGACTAGCTGCTTCAAAATCCTAGCACTGGGATTCCCTTGCCATTGTTTAAAGCATTATGGATTATACCTTAAACTTTAAGCCAAAGTAAAACCTTCTTCCTATGTTACACATATGTATATCTTTCTATGTTACAAATATGTATATATGTATATAAATATATATATATATATATACATATATTATATAAAATTACATAGGAAGAAAAATCATAAGGGGATATGTATATATATATATATACATATACATATATATATATACATATACATATATATATATATATGATACACACACACATAATATTTTATCGCAACATGAGAAGTAGCTGTTCTAGTTTGTTTTCTATGCCTGTAATAAACAGTCTTAGGAAAAGCAATTTGAGGAAAGAATTTAGTGGTTTTAAATTTCAAGGTCACAATTCATTATTCAGGGGAATTGGGCAGGAACTCAAGTAAAGCCCATGAAAGAACATTGATTATACATAACTTTCTGACTGGATCATGTTCAGCTAGCTCTCTTGTATAGCTCAGGACCACCTACATGGAGAGGGGACTATCCATAGTGATTGGGGCCCTCTGACTGTCAAGTCTCACACAGAGTGGTCACAGGCCAATTTGGTGTGAGCAGTTATTTAATTTCCCTTTTCCAGGTACTCTAGGCTGTGTCCTGATTGAATTGTGTTATTCTTTTGAGAGTGTTGTACCAAGAATCTTCATTCTTACAACACCTTTTCAAGTTGTAAAAATCCTTAGCAATGCATTTGTCTACTAGAAGTTAGCCTCAAAAACCAATACAAAAAATAATAATAAATAAATAAATAAAGAAGAAACAAAGTAACAAAAAAAACAAGCCTTGAACCTCTTCTGCTAATCTTTTCTACTTTAGAGGATGACAGTAGTGATTGCTTCATTATATCATAAATCTTTAAATGTGTGTCCAGGGACATATTTACCCATGTATCCATCATGCTATTCTTTGTGACCTGGTGGTAAAAGGACAAGAGTTTGGCTGTGTAGCCCCTTAGGTAGAGTGACTGCCTAGCATGCAGGAAGCCCTGGGTTTGAGGTCCAGCACCAGATATGCATGCATAATATACTGGGATATATTTATAATCCTAGTTCTCTGGAAGTGAAGATAGGAAGATGAAAGGTTCAAGGCCATGTTTAGATATATAAGAAGAGTTCATTTCAAGTATATTAGGGATGACTTAGACCATCTGCATGTCCATGCCCCATGACTATCTTCCTTCCAGTCTCCGTGAGAGGTCATTTGCTCCCTCTACCAGGCTGGTCATTTCTTTGTTGAAGATATTCACTTCATTATTGGTAAGTTCACACTCATTGACTAGCCCCATCTTTACTAAAGGTTATGTTTAATATCCTTTCTATATGATATACTTTATTTTCTGTTTGTTGTTCTATGGCATGCTTAATTTTACAAATATTGAAGTGATATTTTTATGCCTCTGTGAGTATTTTTTTTAATATAACAGATCCTATAGGGTCCTATATTTGAATTACTGGTGCCCAATCTGTGGAACTCTTTGGAAAAAAATTGGCAAGTGTGGCTTAGTTGGAGGATGTGTGTCACTGGGATTTGACTTTGAGGTTTCAAAACCCATGCCATCATCTCATGCACGTGGTAAAGAAAGGTACAACCAGTCAAAATGCATAGTTATAGAGCTCAGTTCTAGTGAATACATTTACCAAACACTGCTGCCCCTAAGGCTCAGGGAACATTGTGGAACAGGGAAATGAAAGTTTGTAAGAGCAGTTGGATCTGGTGAGACCAACCAGAAAAACCTATGAGGCCTCAACACTACCTAAAGACTATAGGCAACTCAGAAAAGCTGGAAGCCAAAGCTGTAGTCTTCCTATTGAAGACCATACAATTGATTGCTCAGTGCCAAAGGATCATCCCTGAAAACATGTATACAAATAACTTTATACAGACTGAGCAGGTTATATTTGTGAATTTATGTGTATATATGTATGCATACAAGCAATTACAATTAATGAAAAAAGGTATCATGAATTTGAAAGAGTGCAGGGAAGGGTATAGAAGAGTTCAGAATGAGGAGAGGGGGGTATATAATTGTATTATAATCTAAAGTAATTAAAAATTTTGAAAAAAACAAACTAGAGTAACTTTTGCTTTACATAAAAGTCAGAAAATAAAGATAATTACCATGAAGTCTTACACTATTTCCTCTTAGCCACCTCTTGTATTATGATGGTATGCATATGATTATTGGCAAAATGCTATTGAAAAACTATTATAGTTAACCAATTCTTTTACATGACCTGTGCAAGACATATCACAGATAGCTGACAGTGTCATTAGATTTTTGTTGCTAACAATAGTCTCTGAATTTTCTTGATTTTTATGACCATCAATGTTTGAAAAACAATGCTGTGATATTTTGTAGAATATCTTTAATGTATATTCTTCTGGTGTTTTCTTTTTATTAAGGTTGTAACCTCTCTGAAGAAGACTTCAGAGACAACATGTCATCCTTGTCACCTCATAGTGAGAACATTTATTACCATCACAATTTATCATTGTTCATAATAACTCCAGGTCAACGTAAGCACTCATTCCATATTTTAGTCCTTGGAAGAAAGTCACTGTGCAGAGCCTATACATAACAAGTCAGAACATTTCTTTCTCCTTGTGTATATAGGTCAATTGATAATAATTCTTCAATACAGGAAAAAGGTATGTTTTATTAGTATTCTAAGTACATATTTATCTATAATCTATCTATTATAAATTAGTCTATCATTTTGTATCCATTTATTATCTATGCATCATATATCTCTATGGTATTTATCATCTATCACTAGTGTATCTACTTATATTCTGTAATTTGTTTTCTATATATTTGCATCAATATAAGTCAAGGCATATTTAGATAGTTATCATGTAAATAGGACAATAATGAATGCAACTTTATCTCACTGTGCAATCTGTTTTAATTTGACCCATTGAAATACCTTTCATTGGTTACTGTCTGTCATAAACCAAGCATTACGAGATTTTTTTCCCTTTTCTGATGAGTTTCTTACTATATCAATGTCCGTGTCCTTTATCCTTCCAAGACTAGGGCTAGAACTAGCCATTTCTTTTTTTATTAGAAACTTCTTATTCATTTTATATACCAATCACAGATCGCCCTCTTCCCCTTCCACCATTCCAGTCTTCCTTCTTGTAGGACAGAATGGGGGTTGGAGGTTGGCACCAGCCATTTCTTGAAGGCCCCAAGATTCTGGGTATTGGAAAAGAGCAATAGAAATCTACAACTGAGTGCTCAATGTAGTTTCTCTTATAATGCTTTAAACTGTACATTTTGTTACTCCTCCTAAAGCTTGGGATACTCTTGTCTCTCTACACATATGATCTTTTGTTCAAACTTTCTTTCTCTTTTGATTACCTCATGAATCTGGAAAGACTCAGTCATAAGACACTTCTAATACAGGATTTGAATTAAGATTCACTTTCTTTGCTTCTATTGTGTGGAACAATTTAAAGAGTATTAGTATTAAGTCTTCTTTGAAGATCTGGTAGAATTCTGCACTGAAACCCATCTGGTCCTGGACTTTTTTTGGTTGGGAGACTTTTAATGACTGATTCTATTTCCTTAGGGGTTATTGGACTATTTAAATGGTTTATCTGGTCTTGATTTAACTTAGGTATGTGGTACCTATCCAGAAAATTATCCATTTCTTTTAGATTTTCCAGTTTTGTGGAGTAGAGGTTTTTGAAGTATGACCTGATGATTCTCTGGATTTCCTCATTGTCTGTTGTTATGTCTCCCTTTTCATTTCTGATTTTGTTAATTTGGATGCTCTCTCTCTGTCTTTTGATTAGTTTGGATAAGGGCTTGTCTATCTTGTTGATCTTCTCAAAGAACCAACTCCTTGTTTCATTAATCCTTTGTAATGTTCTCTTTATTTCTATTTTATTTATTTCAGCTCTCAATTTGATAATTTCCTGGTATCTGTTCATCCTGGGAGACTTTCCTTCTTCCTGTTCAAGAGCTTTCAGGTGTGCTGTCTATTCACTAGCATGAGATTTCTCCAGCTTCTTTATGTGGGCATTTAGTGCTATGATTTTCCCTCTTAGCACTGCTTTCATAGTGTCCTGTAAGTTTGGGTATGTGGTGTATTCATTTTCATTGATCTCTAGGAAGTCTTTAATGTCTTTCTTTATTTCTTCCTTAACCCATTGGTGATTCAGTTGAGCATTATTGTTTCCATGAGATTGTAGGATTTCTGTAGTTTTTGTTGTTGTTGTTGTTGAAATCTAACTTTAAACCATGGTGGTCTGACAGAACACAGGAGGTTATTCCAATTATTTTATATATGTTGAGATTTGCTTTGTGGCCAAGTATATGGTCGATTCTAGCGAAGGCTCCATGGGGTGCTGAGAAGAAGGTATATTCTTTGTTGTTCAGGTGGAATGTTCTGTAGATATCAATTAAGTCCATTTGAGCCATAACATCAGTTAAGACCATTATTTCTCTGTTAAGTTTCAATTTGTCCAGAGGTGAAAGTAGGGTGTTGAAGTCTCCCACTATTAATGTGTGGGGTTTTATATGTGATTTAAGCTTTAGTAATGTTTCTTTTACATATGGGGGTGCCCTTGTGTTTGGAGCATAAATGTTCAGAATTGAAATTTCATCTTGGTGGATCTTTCCTGTGATGAGTATGTAATGTCCTTCATCATCTCTTTTGATTGATTTTAGTTTGAAGTCTATTTTGCTGGATATTAGGATGGCTACACCAGCTTGCTTCTTAAGACCATTTGATTGGAAAATCTTTTCCCAGCCTTTTATGCTTAGGAGGTGACTATCTTTGAATTTGAGGTATGTTTCTTGTATGTAGCAGAAAGATGGGTCCTGTTTCCATATCCATTCTGTTAGTCTGTGTCTTTTTATATGTGAATTAAATTCATTGATATTAAGGGATATTAATGACAGTGATAGTTCATTCTTGTTATTATTTTTATTTTTTGGTGGTAGTGTGTGTGTACTTCTCTTCTTTGGGATTTACTGCTGTGGTGTTATCTATTGCCTGTGTTTTCGAGGGTGTATCTGACTTCTTTGGGTTGTAATTTTTCTTCTAGTGCTTTCTGTAGGGCTGGGTTTGTAGATATGTATTGTTTAAATCTGCTTTTGTCTTGTAAGGTGTTGTTCACTCCAGCTATGTTCATATCAGCATTGTTTGTAAGAGCCAGAACCTGGAAACAGCCTAGATGCCCTACAACTGAAGAATGGATAAAGAAAATATGGTACATATACACGATGGAGTACTACTCAACAGAGAAAAACAATGACATCATGAGGTTTGCAGGCAAATGGATGGATCTAGAAAAAAATCATCCTAAGTGAGGTAACCCAGACTCAGAAGGACAAACATGGTATGTACTCACTCATAGGAGGATACTAGATGTAAAACAAAGATGACTAGACTGCTACACAACTCCAGGGAGGCTACCTAGAAAATGGGACCCTAGGAAAGACACAGGGATGGCCCAATGACAGAGAAATGGATGAGATCTACATGAACAACCTGGACGACAGTGGGAGTAATGAAGGGCAAGGTTTGAGGGAAAGAAAGCTTAGGGGAACAGGAGATCCCAGCAGGATCAAGAACAGAAAGGGAGAACAAGGAATAATAGACCATGATAAATGATGACCACATGAGAACAGGAATAGGCAGAGTGCTGGAAAGGTCCCCAGAAATCCACAATGATATATCCTCTGTAGACTGCTGGCAGTGGTTGAGAGAAAGCCTGATCTGACCTAGTCTGGTGATCAGATGGCCAAACACCCTAACAGTCCTGCTGGAACTTTCATCCAATAACTGGTGGAAGTGGATGCAGAGATCCTCAGCCAGGCCCCAGGTGGAGCTCCAGGAGTCAAATTGTAAAGAAAGAGGAGGGACTGTAAGAGTGTGAATTGTTGAGACCAAGATTGGAGAGTCACAGGGATAAATAGGCAAACGAATGGAAGCACATGAATTATGAACCAAAGACTGTGGAACCCCCAGCTGGATCAGGCCCTCAGGATAAGTGAGAAATTGAATAGCTTGAACTGTTTGGGAGGCATCCAGGCTGTGGGACTGGGACCTGTCCTTAGTGCATGAGCTGGCTGTTTGGAACCTTGGGCTTACATGGGGACACTTTGCTCAGCCTCGAAGGAGGGGACTGGACCTGCTTCTACTGAATCCACCAGGTTTAAATGAATCCTCAGGGGAGTATTGGTCCTGGAGGGGAGGGAATGGGGGGAAGGTGGGGGTGGGGGCGCGAGGGGGGAAGACAGGGGAACACATTGCTGATGTGTAAAATTAAAACACAAATGTAATTTTAAAAAAGTTAAAAAAAAAAAAGATTCACTTTCTCTTAGCTTCACCTTACTCCTCCTATGCTTTTTTGTTGTTCTTTGGGTTAAAATAAAAATCTATATTGTTTACATGATAATAAATGAGAAGTAACCTTCACTCTATGATTAAGCACAGCGTTGGGAACATTTTTGGAGGTTGAAATAGGATGATCATAAACTTTTAGCCAAGAAGGATTATACAGCATTATCATCACATATTAGTAAAAGAAAAATGAAATTAAACTAGCAATGCTAGTGAATTTATGTTACTGGTTTAGCTAATTGATGGGATTGTAGAAAATAAACGTCTTGTTTTGTTTTTTTCTATCTAGGGAGAGTTTGTCAACAACTATTAATAGGCTCCATTGTACTCTTGTAAATTTAACTTTTTTTTTCAATCTCAAGTAATGACATTAAACATGCTCTCTAGTCCCTATGTTGTCTCTGAATGAATTTCTGCTTGTAGTAGTTTAAGAAAAGAATTCTCAAATTAAACTAAATTATAAATACATAATATTGTCATTTCAAAAAGTGATGTATCTACACCTATAATGGGTACCCATAACTTAAAGTTTTGGTAAGCCAATCCTATATAATGGTCTTTAGCTTTGGGTTTATAATGAAGATACAAAGCCAAGCTAATTAGTTATGGTTGGCTTTCATTATGCTAGTGTAATATTTTGGAGAGGCACATATAGAGACAATATATAGATATTACTATAGAAAACTATCCTTATTAAATTTAAAACCATTGGTTTGGTTTCCCTTTTCTTAGCATTGTATTTTCACCAGTATTATTAATTTTCCAAAGTGTTTTTGACATTTGACATTTCACCCCTATATTATTTAAGGTACATTTTCAAAATAATAATAACACTATTAAATTCAATAATCTACTACTAATACAAAAGGCATATCTTATTACAAATTGAAATACCTAAAATTTCCTAAATATTACTCAGAGCTGGTTTATTTTGTTAATTCTTGGCAAAGAAATTTATAACATGAGGGCCATATTTAAACTCTACATTAAGATCCTCAGAGGAACACTGCCATTAGCATGTATGGAATTTAAGTGGTTTGTGTAAAGGATTGATTTATAACAATGTGAAACCTGATGGCCCAAGATCTTTAGAAAGTGTGAAGGGAAGGTGCAAACCAGAGGTCCTGGAGCACTGACACTCTTGTATTTGGGGAGGATCAGGCTTTCCATTATAAGATCTTTGAGTGTCTGGATGAATACTACTTATATTAGAAGGGGACAGTCTACCAATTTAAATGCAAAATTCAAGAAACCACTCTCTCACAGAAACACATGGGTTTAATATAATGTTTCACTAAATTTCTATCAAACCCATGATAAAACAAGTTAATTCACAGTACTAGGCATCTTAGACGCTTTATGTTATTATTGTTTTAATTGAAAAGGAGGTGTGTGGAGATGGCTCAGTGTATAAAGCACTTGCCAGGAGACATCAGGAAAGGATGTTGGAGCTGCAACACCTACAAAAGTTCCACATAGGTATAATAACTTGTCTAAAATCCCAGTGTCTGGAAGGTAGAGACAAGGAATCCATGCAGTAACCAGGCTAAATCTAACTAAAACTGACTAAATCTGCATGACCATGGTTCAAGTGAAAGACCTGGGTTCTGTAAATAAGGTGGAAGATAATGAAGAACAAAATTTGACATCAGCCACTAGCCTTGACATACATGGGTACACTTGTATTTGCACACAAAAGTATGGATATGCCCACATTCTTATGAATACATACACACAGTTGAACATAGATATACATATGCAAAAAGAAACTGAAAGTAATATGATTACTAATGAAATAAAATATTTGAAGGTCTCAACTTTTCTTTTTCAGTTACTTTCACAGTGGGGTAATTATAAATCTAATAGTTTTACATATATTTTAAAAAGTCATCTCATAATGCCTTTCTCATTTTAATATCTCACATCATCATACATTTTTAAAAACTAAGAAATTAAAGTTGGTGCTGTATACTGTCAATAAACCAGACATTTGGATTATTTGATGTTTTTGAAAGCAAATCACTAAGACCTTATGAGAGAACAGGATAGTAGAAATTTAATTTAACTCCACCTCCTGCAGGAGACAGTGCTTATGTCTCTTATGCTAATTTCCACCTACTTGGGAAATTTGGACAATTATTTAGTTTTCAAATTTTCTATTTCTGCCTTTGTCAACTCATATTCACTGCTTTTAATTTTGGATTTTAGTCCAAATCTTCTGTTATCAGTGTTGTGGATGGTTCCAATTTGGAGATCTTTTTAGGAGATTCTCCTTTAATAATTCTGTGTATTCCTGTAATTATTCCACCTATATTCTTACAGAAATCTCATGTCTACACTGTCTGAAAGGAAATAAATTAAACTCACTGAGTTCATTGAATTTCTCAATATATATGATTACAAAGACTACTTTTCTATTCCTCATTTAATGTTTTGTAAATGTACTTCCTATCATCAAATTACTTCAGTAAATTAATTTGACATATGAGGCTTTACTAAAATCCACTTGCTGCAGAGACTATGAGAATTCATAGAATAGAAAAAAATAAGCTATCAAGCCATCTGTCAGTGAAATCTTGGTACTTAAAAGGATGCTCCTTCTCTTGACACTTGTACATCTCTCCCACTTCTCATATGCTGCTCTGAATTTGACAGCTGCATGGGTGATTGGATCCTTCACCTGTGAAATTCAAATTCAAATGCTTAATATGTCATTTTTAGCTAAAATACTATAGAGTAATGGAAAGGCTATCTATATTTATACACGCATATATTTGTACATTGTTGGCTTATCCTGCTGCCAGTGCACAAATGAAACCTCAATGTGTCACATGCATTTGAGAGAGGACTCACAGCTTTAATATTTTAATATTTAAAGCTATACAAAATCTAAATTCCAGTTATTCACTAGTGTTGTTTCATTTTTCTATGAAGGATCTTTCAATAAAATCAAGATCAAATTTATCATCATATGCTATCTACTTTTTAATTTATTTTGAAGGTTTATTTATCTTTATTTTCATTTATGTGGGTGCTTTGTCTATGTGTATGTCTGTGTATCATGTGCAGGTATCATGCCCAAGGAAGCAAGAAAAGAGTGTCATATTCCCTGAGACTGGAATCACAGATTGTGAGTGCTCTGAATTGAACCTGGGCCCCCTGAAAGAAAATTCAGTGTTGCTGATCACTAATTCATCTCACCATCCCTCTACTAAAAACATTCTGTGTATGTAACTTTTATATAAATACATAAAGAAATTTTATGTAGCTCAGAATTCTAGCTCTAAGAGTCTTTTCATCTTTGCCATACATACAAAATAATCTCTTAATTACGTCAATGAACAATCAAATACCACAAGCAAATAACAAATCAAGTACAGCACTTGTTACAGAGTGGGCCCTTGATATTTTTCTACCTTCTTTCTTCAAAAGCAGATGTTTACAAGGTTTTATTATGCAAAGAAAATTACATAATTTTATTTTTTAATGTGCATTAATATTTTATGGTTCACATTTCAATTGATTAGCCTTCATATTTTACCATCCGTCCATCTAAATGAATATTCAGTAATTTTTCTTGCATATGAGGGCATTTTAAAAATATTTTTTTAATTTTACATTTTACATACCAACCAAAGATTTCTATCATCCCTTCTCCCACTCCTCCAGCCTCCCCCTCCCAACTCACTCCCATTCCCTCCTACAAGAAGGTAAGGCCTCCCATGTGGAGGTGCATTTAGTAGAGGCAGGTCCAAGCCCCTCCCCCTGCCTCAAAGCTGTGTGGGGTGTCCTATCATTGGTAGTGGTCCCCCAAAAGCCTGCTCATGCACCAGAGATGGATTCTGACCCTACTGGCAGAGGGTCGTGTAAGCAGATAAAGCTACACAACTGTTTTGCTAGGCAAAGGGCCTAATCCAGTCCCATACAGGCTTCACAGCTGTTGATCTAAATTTCATGAGTTCCCACTAGTTTGGTTTGGTTATCTCTGTAGGTTTCCCCATCATGATCTTGATGCCCCTTGCTCATAGAATCTCTCTTCCTTCTCTTCAACTGGACTCCTGGAGCTCAACCTGGTGCTTGACTGTGGATCTCTGCATCTGCTTCCATCAGTTACTGGATGAAGACTCTATGAGGACAGTTAAGGTATTCAGCAATCTGATTACTGGAGTAAGCCAGTTCAGGTACCCTCTCCACTATTACCAGTAGTCTAAGCTGGGGTCATCCTTGTGGATTCACGGGAACTTCCCCAGCACCAGGGTTCTCTCTATCCCCATGATATCTTCCTCTATCATAGTATCTCTTTCATTGCTCTCCTACTCCATCCCTGTTCCAACTCAACCATCCTGTTCCCTTATGTTTTCATCCCCCATCCCTGACCCTCCATTGCCCTCCCCTCATCCCCGGTTTATGAGACCTCATCTATTTCCACTTACCAGGGTAATCCATGCATCTCTCTTCGTGTACTCCTTGTTAGCTAGCTTCTCTGGAGCTGTGAATTGTAGTGTGGTTATCCTTTGCTTTACATCTAGTATCCACTTATGAGTAAGTACATACCATGTTGTTTCTTCTGAGTCTGGGTTACCTCATTCAGGATGATATTTTCTAGTTCCATCCATTTGCTTGTAAATAGGGCACTTTTCAGAAATGCTTATGTTCATAAGAGTGCATATGTGTGTTTAGAGGTTAATGAATATATATATATATTCATATATATATATATACTTGTGTGTATTAAGGTATGTGTGCATATGTACACTTTTATGTGAGGTCAGCCTTGGCTGTTGCTCCTCAAGAGACATGCATCCTGGTAATAAATCCCTGTCTTTCACTGGCATGGAGTTCTGGCAGGCTAGTCAGCACCAGGGATTAGCCTATCTCTGTCCCTGTAGCACTGGAATTACAAGGGTCTACCTCTAAGCCTAGCTTTTTTTCCCTACATAGGTTCAGGGGATCTAACTCGGGTCTCAAATTGTTGGCTGACCTCAATTCAATATTTTTATTTAATAGTTCATGAAACATCAGTGTAATTTCTCATAAGGTTAAGTCACATTGAAAATTGTATGTTTAAATACTTATGTTTTTTTGCAATCCTTCCAGATATGAAGACAAAAATCTCATGATCATTACCTCTAATGCATGAGGATCAGGGCTTTTTCTATCTTTATATCCACTTTTTCCTTAAGAACATAATGATCCCTTATGAATAGTTTATTGTCTAAACTCTTAAAGCTATTATTTAGACAGAGAAGGGGAAATAAAACATGAAATGGCATGTCTTGACCCTTTTCCAAAACCCTGAGTACCTTTCTGGAGGGTCTGATGGAGTGTCTGTGATGCTCAGTGGAGGGCCTGATGGAGCAGTGCTGACAGTTATGATAAATGGCGCTGCTGGTGGTGCTGGTTACTGCAGAAAAGTCATGGGAAACGGCCACGATTACCAGAGTTACAAAGAACTTTATTAGAGAGAAGTAGAGGATAGGAGGGAGGAGCCAGGCCTGGAGAGAAAGAAAGATGGTGGGAGCAAAGCAGGGAGCAGGGAGCAGAGAGAGAGCAGAGAGGGAGGGCGGGTGTCCACCTCTGGCTTTTTAAAGGCAGGTATATAGTCGCCACTGCCTGCTGATGACATAAGACAGAAGACCCCGAGCTGTGCATGTGCAGGAGTGAGAGATCTGTGCGGGAGTGAGGGCAGGATCCTAACAGTGTCTGTGTGCTCAATGAAGAGTCTGGCTGAGGAGCATCTGTGATGTTTAGCTCAGATACTTTTTGCTTTCCTAAGACCTATTACTTTCTGACATTATCTACTACTTTGGTATCATTTTCATTTGCTGCTACACATGGAATATGACAGAAGCACTATGCTGGGCAAAATAAATTCATGGTTGTTGATCTAGACTCTCTGGTTGCCATCCACTGTCTCTCTCCAGGAGCCCACAGGCGTCTGGGTCAGGCATCACTAACATGAGTGCTGGTCGGAATCAAGAGGACATAAACTGATAGAAAGTCATTTTAATTTGATAATATCAGTGTTCTTGAAAGGTCAGTAGCCTTTTTCATGGGTATATAAATTTACTGAGAACTATGTTAAATACTGTGAAAATACAGAAATAATCATAATAACGTTCATTTTGCCCAAATGTGCTTGTTGTATTACTTCTTGAACTTTGTGAATATGTAAGCATTTATACAAAGCATATAACTATTTTCTTTGAAATATTTTTAGATCATTGAAGATTTTAAATATACTGATACATGCCAATGGCTGTGCAGCTTACTGCCAGTGATATTATATAAACATTATAGCAAAAATTATTTTCCAGACAAATGAAGGGAAATATTTTCAGCTATTTCAATAAGTACATATATAATAAAATATTTAAAAATATAACACTTGGCTCATGAGATAGCTCTGGAGGTAAATGAACTTGTCACCAGGCCTAATGAATCGAGTTCAATCCTGGTGATAGAGGGACTGAACTCATGTGTTAGAGATCCAATGTATATAAGTTATCCTGTGATTTTCACACGTATGCCATGCCACATATGTACTTCTGTCTCTATTTCTCTTTTGCTCTCTCTCTCTCTCTCTCTCTCTCTCTCTCTCTCTCTCTCTCACACACACACACACACACACACACACACACACACACACACACACACCACATACAATCAATAAAATGGAAAATAAGAACAACTCTTGCAAGACTCTGATTTCTAGGTCAACAGGGATGCTACCCCTCTAAATGAAGGTCAATTAAAGTCCTGAGAGGGAGAATTAGTCTTCTCCATAGATGAGCACCCCCAATAATTAATTGATCCCAACTGGTCAGCCCGCCAAAACATACATGCAACACTAAACAGACCCAGAAAGATATATTTTTGTTTACACACACAGAGAGAGAGAGAGAGACAGAGACAGAGACAGAGACAGAGACAGAGAGACAGAGAGACAGAGATTGAACTAATAGTTATAGAAGCCATGAATTTGCATGATTTTGAAAGGAAGTGATGAAGATGTGGGTGAAGTTTCAAAGAGGAGAAGGAAGGGAGAATATGATGTAATTACATTTTAACTAA
This sequence comes from Onychomys torridus, assembly GCF_903995425.1. Lineage (NCBI taxonomy): Eukaryota > Metazoa > Chordata > Mammalia > Rodentia > Cricetidae > Onychomys > Onychomys torridus. The sequence continues at coordinate 28,244,295 of NC_050448.1, read as the reverse complement.
GTCAAATATATATATATATATATATATATATATATATATATATATATATGTGGTTTTTGAGTTTGAGACGATAATCTCTTTATGATTAAATTTAAAAGTATTACAATATTTAATTTGATATATTATAATTAAATTCAAATATTTCAATGATTCCTCTCTGTTCCTTTTTTGTCTATAAGCAACATGGAAAGAAATGGCAAGACTTGGACCAGTTCACTCACCTTCACACCTTTGATAATGCACTTAGATCAACTTCAATTTGGATCATTTAGTGCATAAAATGGCTTTTCTTTGTCTAAACACAAATTTTCATTGGAGATAAAGAAATATTCTTTAAATATTAGTAAAGCCATTATTTTAGATATTTTAAAAAGATTTTTATACTATATTCACAATGTTCAATATTAAATCTTATTTTAATTGTTTTCCCTTGCATACAAAAAAGAATACTAATAATTCTTATGCATCCATATAGCTTGGGTTTGATTTCATAATTTTTGTTAAATTTGTAAATATTTATACCTTCTGACATCACGCAATTTTTACTTAACACAGTGTTTTTTCTCTATACAAATTTCAAATACATATTATTTTCTAGAGGTATCATTTTTCTAAGAGTTTATTCTTCAAATCCATAAAATAATTTCTATATGCATAAATATTGGAGCTGGTGAATCTTCATCCGGTAGATAATCAAAGAAGGAAGTGGTACATGCTGTGGAATGAGGAGATGACAGGAAGTCCCTGGGAAAAAGACATTACTATTAGACAAGTTGGGATGGATGGAATCAGGGAGATGCAGCAATTTCAAGTTTTCTTTAAAATTACAATTCACAGTAGAATATACTTTAAATCAAGTTTCTAAATGCAGAAACACTAAAGACTAATGAGATAAGAAAGTTACCTCAGTTGTTCTGTTCTGATAAATTCAATTTCCTTAAGGAATGAATGTTTAATAGTTCCAATGCTTACACATTTCAGAGTTCACTGTTATTCTGCTCTGTGTTACACTGTGGCTGGGGTTTGAAAACAGATTGACTATTTCACTTTTAGAACTATGCACTTTGATGAGGCACATTCCCACTCTTACATATTTCATTTTAGTGGTGAAAACATGACCAGACTACATGGGAAACGTAAAGATTATACGGCAGAACAGGAAGTCAGAATGAAGGTAAGGGTGAAGCTCTGTGTTAGCCAGCTTTCTGTTAATATAACAAAATACCCAAAATAATTAATTTAAAATAAAACTACTTTGTGTAACAATTTCAGAGATTTTAGGTTAAGATAAATTGACTTCCTCACTTTGGCCCTGTGGTGAAAATTATATCATGATAGAAGTATGTGATTGGTGTTAATTGTTAACATGAGAGAATCTAAAATTACCCAGGAGATGGGCCTCTGAGCAAGACCACTGGGATAATATTGATCTCATTAATTGAGGTAGGAAGAACCATCCACAGTAGGTGGCACCACTCTCCCTCTGGGATTCTGGACTACATAAATTTAGAAAGGAAATGAGAAGATACATGCATCGTTCTCGGTTTCTTCATTAGGTATTTCAAGTTCTCCCTGCCTTGACTCCCCTGTTGGAAGGACTATACTTGTAAGCCAGGAAAACACAGAAGCTGTCTTAGGCAGTGTTGCATTGCTATGAAGAGACACCATTACCACAGCAACTCCTTTAAAGGAGAACATTTAACTGGAGTTTGCTTATAGTGTCAGGGGCTTAGTCCACAGTAATTCATGGCAGGGAGTATGGCAGCACATAGTCAGACATGGCAGCAGGCAGCTAGAAGAGAGAGACACTGGGACCTGCTTAGGATTTTGAAAACAAGGAAGTTATCAAAAAAGTTGGGGGTGGGGGGAATTACCTGATAGAAAAACAGACAAAACAGCAGACATGAAAATTGTAAGCTCTAAGGAAACCATTTTCATGAAAAACATTCAACAGCTGAGTAATATTTTGGAATAAAAACAACATAAGTTTGTGTAACAAAGTAAAATTCAGGGCAGTAGGTAGATGCAGTTCTCACCTCCAACACTGTCACAATCCCAGCCACCAGCACCCTTTGTCTACTAGACCACGCTTATGTCCTCAGGGCAATGGTGATGGGACACTTTGCCATCAAAGATCACTTCCAAAACAGAGGCATGGGAAATGGGGCTGGAAGTGTGGCAGCCGTGTATTTCACTTTCATTGTGAAGTACTCTGTGCATCTCATGTTTTCACTAGATTGCTGGGTGTATGTGATCTGGAGCCCACTTGCTTACCACTGTTCTTTCTTCTCTAAGGAAAATGGATACAATGAAATTCAGAACTGACCCAGGTAGCTGCTTCCAGCACCTAAGTTAACCTCCTTCAGCACATCCTGGCTGTGCTGCTGCTGCTGGAAATCCTAAGACTTGGGCCACACCCAAATTATGGGATGTAGATGTTGTTACAGCTCCTAATATAGAAAGGAGAACTCAAACCTGACCAGGTCTGAGTCAGTGGTCAAGTCCAATCAACTCAGCCACTGGAGCCCAGGGTCTATGGTCAGAACAAGGTGTAATGTCCTTTCACTTGAGTGGCTCACTCCTTAAAAACCTTTCATAAGGAAATTATTTTAATCATCCCCATATATACTTCTGTTTAACTTAATGAATATTGAAAACCCATTTATATAATTATTTGTCTTACAAAAATAAAAGTGCTGCATGAAACATCAGTAGCTCTTTGTCCTTTTTCCTTGCTATGATTTGTCACTAATAAGATCTGCTTCTCTTTGTTAAAGGACCCATTGATGGTGCTTATGCATTCATTTCAGCCAATTTTAGAAAACATGTGTTTGAAATGATGGTATTCTCTTTATAAAGTGGTTTTAAGGTGATGTTAATTGATAGATTCTTCTTTGCCCCATTTCTGTATTTTATTGTAAATTAAAACATTCCTTCAATAGATGCAGCTAGTAGATACTGCCTCCTTTTATGGTACAGTTTAATAATATGTAATATTCTCACAATCCATGAAAGCATAAAAATAGCTTTCTTTTGTTATCACTTGAGAGTTTTCTAATTTATTCTTCTTATTAAATCTTTAAGAAAAAGTAAAAGAGTAAAATTTGTGAGTTACCCTATATTAAAGATAACCTCACATTCTTTGCACAGTAGAATAGTGCATTAACACATACTTTGAAATGAGGTATACAGTCTTAAAAAGAACATTATGCAAATATTTATAAAACAATATTAACAATTAGGTGAAGTTAATGAGGACTGCGAATAAGGTTGGAGAAATTCATGTTGTTGCTAATGTAGGTGGCGAGGAGGGGAGTGCAAATATGGACTCTTCTTTCACTTGGTGAATATGCCTTTAAATAACTTCCACCTAAAACATATTTGTCAGAGGTTATTTAAATAGAAACACGTGCATTGGGCCAATATTTCCTTACGGACGTGTCTCTCAAGAACTCCAAGCACACAGTTGGATCATCAGCCGTGTTGACGTATATGGAACCACTAACAAGAAGATGCGCTGCATGTATAGCCTTTGAATGCTCACAGGTGCAGTGCATGCACAGCGGTGTTGCACCAGCTCTCGCGAGACTAGCTGTTAGGGGCGTTGCTGCTGAGCTAATGGCCACACGGTGCAGGCCCCTCCACAGGAAAGCGTGACTTGCGATGACTCCCATCAAGCTGCTGGTGCAGCCTACTCAGAGTCTCGAAGGCCGAACGTACGCGGAGTATGAATCTGTGAACGAATGCATGGAAGGCATCTGTAAGATGTACGAAGAGCACCTGAAGCGGATGAACCCCCTTAGCCGGTCCATCACTTATGGCGTCAGTCAGTTGTTTGAGTTTATCGACCATCTGGTGAACCTCAGCTGCCTGGTGTTTCGAGAAGATACCCAGACCTACAAGGCTTACAACCGAGAGTGGATCAAAGAGAGGATCTACATGCTCCTCAGTCAGCAGGCACAACCAGCAGAGACATAGTTATCGGGAGGATTCTGGGGCTGGGGCTGACCTGGACCACAGGTGTGTATGGTGCAGTGGTGGTCGCTATGACTCATACCTTCTTTTATCCTCATTTTGTTAGGTGTTGAATGAAATCTGGGCCTATTTTTGCTCTGAAAACTATATTGCCCTCTTCGTTGGTTTTTCCTCTTTAACATTTTTTTATAATGCTGTAGATGGAAATGGTTAATATCTGCTTTATAATATTCACTATGCCAACTGTTCGAGGTAGCAAGGGGGTGGTGACGCTGATATATGATGCTTCCCAGATAACTTGGTGAAAACAAAGTTCTTTAGTTACAAGTTTGAAAAGAGGGGGAAGGGGGACCAGGAAAGATTCACTGAGGCACCAGTGAATTTTAGAGGGTTCTGCTCTTGGTGACATGACTCTACTATTTACGCTACTGGTGAGGCAGAACAGACACTGACAACCAATCACCTCATAACTAACAGGAAGCAAACTGCTTACTCAGGAAGTGGGGATGCTCAAGGCTTAGCTAGAAAGCATGAACTGGTCACCCACACTCAGCACACAGGTCTCTCCTCAAACAGCACTAGCAGCTATGAGCTTGGAGAGGTTGGTTTCATATTCAGATCATAAAACACAACTTGAGTTTATATTCTACTTTGATTCTATTTTAATAAGTATAAATTAAATCGCATAAATACATTTTCATGTCCTTACATACATACAGATCAAATGTGTTCAACAGAGATCTGTGTGTTTAATTGTCCTTGTTATGTCTGGTCATGTATCTAACCCTGCCTTGCCTTTAGTCCACCCATCCTTACATCAGAAGGAACGTGTTGCACTTCACAATTTGTGGAATTTTTAATTGACTGATTAATGTTTGTCTCTTTTGAATCATGAAGAAGATTTTGTAATAACCTTGTGATTAGTGAATGACTTTTCTCTCCTACGTCTAAGTGGCCATGCGAAAGAACGTGGATGTTAAACACATTAGACTATGACCCCTCTAGGGCTAATTAAATTAGCTAACAGTTTGAAACAAATCCACAGAGAGCTTTCTGATGATTGATCTCCTGATAGGTGCACCAACCGTGATGAGCTCTTATTGCTATTAGTCCCCATTTTTCAGATGGAAAAGTAAATCTTAGAGACCACACGAATTGTTCAAAGTCATACCTCTAATGCATTGGATAAAAACAAATTCTTAATATTTTATGTCTATTTCTCATCAATCTTTTACTGTATTCATTCATTATGTATAAATATTCTATGATTGGGCAAATAGCTGTTTTTCTATTTGTAAATAATGGTGTCAGTAGGATACTACTAAATCTAGATATGGTGCTTGAAGATATGTCATTATATAAATTATGCTGTTGAACACTGAAATGAGCTATTTAGTGATTTGCCTTGTTTTCTGTACATCATTGGATTTGTTTCCACTGATGGAATTCTGAACTCTAACTAGCATATAAATACACGTGTCACCTTCATTTGTGAATCAATTAACTGATATTTGTACTTTTTTAACATTTCATTTTCATTTATTTTTGTACATATGTGTAAACACATGTATCCCATGGTGATCTTGTGGAGAACAGAGAACAGTTGCAGGGGTCACTTCTTCCTACCATTTTGTAGACTCCAGGGATTTAACTTGGGTCTTCAGGCTTAGCAGAAAGCTCCTTAAGTAGTTAAATTATCCCATTGCCTTCAAATTCAGATGTCAAGAGAGGATTTCATGTAGCCCAGGTTGGCCTCAGAGTTGCTTTGTAGCTGGTAATGAACTTTGAACTTCCTGTCCTCTTCTCCTTACCTCCCATGTGCTGGGATTACAGGTCTCCACCCAATCCTGCCTTATGTAATACTGAGGATTGAACCCAGAGCTTTGTGCTTGCTAGTCAGACACTCTATCAACTAAGCTACATAGCCATCCCTTTAATTTATACAGAGAAAACCCTTTAAAGGAAGAATAATATTTAAAATCCAGTACTTCCCACTGTATTTTTCATGTGTTATATACAAGATCTTGGTGTGCTTAGGAGTAAGTAGAACAGGAAGCATCAAGTATAACTGAAACTAAGCAACCCCACTAGGATAGCTGACAAGTAAATGCCTGCCAGGTAATAATTTATCATTATTTTCCCAATTCAAATTCCATATAAACAAAATGAAAGATAGCACTTATGAGAGCTACAATAAGAACTGTCTGGGCTGCTCCCAGGAGAAACCGAACAGACTGCAATAACGAAGAACTAAAATAGGGCACAGTCGAAAAAGTGCTTGACTTCAGCCTCTGGAACTCTTGTAAAAAAGCCAGCCATATAGGGTATATACATATAAGCACAAGAGTCTCCTTGGAGCTCATTAGCTATCAGTCATGTCTATTTGGCAAGTTACAGGCCAAGGAGAGACTGTATTAAAGCCATGGTGTATGGTCCCTGAAGAACAGCACCAAGCAGCATGTGAACCCATACATACATGTACTTGAATATATATGAGAATGCCTCGGGAGGCAGAGCCAGGTGGATCTCTGTGAGTTTGAGAATGCATGCACACACATACACATGCAAGGTTCAATAATAAAATATATAAAACTGCATTTGCATGTGTAATAAGATCTAGTTTAGAGTAGCAAGGTTGCATAAATAAGCAGAGCTTTATACAAAGAAATAATAAAATAATTTAGAAAATGTTAAATCCAAGGGGAAAGTTGAAGTATAATGTGGAAAAATATATTTCATAAAATATGTATCAATATATATTTCTTGACTGATATGATTTCCTGAATATATATATGTATTGTTTTATTGACCCACAGGGGACATTCATGATCAAAGAGGCAAGAGTAAGCTATAGCGACGAGCCATTTCCCATGGAAAGCTACACCTAACCTGCGAATTATTTTTCTTCACATGAGCTTTGAGAATATATATCCTTGAAATTTGTGTTGTCACCTACTAATAAAATTCAAAACAAATCATAGTAAAAGAATCACTTTAAATTGCTTTAAATTTTAGATAGGTCTATATCAGTTGCATATTAGAAAAAAGTTCACATTACATCTTTTTATCCTTTTTTTTTCTCCCACACATATCCATTGTAAGTATGTCCACTATCAATGTATTTTGTCTGCTTTGGGTGTGGTCTGTCTGCAAAAGATGAGTAAGCAAGGAAACAGTAGATTCAGGGTATCCTCTTTGAGTCCCATGGGAAGCTGGGAATGATTGTGTTGGTCTTAGCTGTAAAGGTGGGAATACAGACAGACCGAATAAAGGAAAGAAATGAGGAAACATAAACTCCAGTAACAAACAGTCACCTTCTCACCACTACTGGCGCTGTAAGCACCACTGGAATCCCCTCTTTATTTTACTGTTATTATGATGGTTTTATTCTAACCAGGGTAGCTCACAGTACCAATGATAAAGTCATCTGATATAAGTGGCAACAGTGGAGGTGGGTCTACTCTCCTGATTGCCTTCCTTACTCCTATTGTGTTGGAGGGTTCCTTTTGTTCAATCCAGATGAAGATCATGAGTTGGTCCCAAAGCTACTTCTCTGTTGTGAGTGTGTCTAGGGTTACAGTTCTCAAGCTTTGAGTATTGAGAGGTTTCAACCTTACAAGGTTGGTTGTAGACAAATATCTAAACAGTCTTAATAAATAAAAAAATAAGGAGCCAGAAATGTGGGTTAAAGCCCGAGAGAAAGATCAGAGGAATAGGACAAACCACGAGCTAACCTCACCTCACCAACTCCACAGTATAGTGATATTTTATTTGTATTGAAATGTGATTTTATTTGTATGTCAATAAAGTTGCCTTGAGGTCAGAGCAAGCCAGAGCAGAAGCCGAGCAGTAGTGGGGCATGCCCTTAATCCCAGCACTTGGGAGGCAGAGCTAGGCGGATCTCTGTGTGTTCAAGGTCACAGCCAGCATAGCAGACACACGCCTTTAATTTCAATACCAACCATAGAAGACCTGGAGGTCTGTACAAACAGGCAGTGACGAGGAGGTCATGTGGCTGGGTTACAACCAATGAGGGAGGAGAACAGAAAGTCTTTAAATAGACAGGACGCACAGAAGTAGGTCTCTGGCGGAGAGGAGGAACCGCAGAAGCAGTGAAGGGTAAGGTTTTCTGCTTTGGCTCTGACCTTGTGGTTTTTAACTCTGCACCTGGCTCTGTGTTTCTTATTTAACAAGCAGGATACATCTACAATTGGCGCCCAACGTGGCAAGAATTCATTAAAAAACCGCTTGCCTTGGCAGTGGGTCCGGCTTCCCGCCTGGGCGGGCCTGCCTCCCTAGCTCCGGCTTAGCCCTGGTCTAACCCAGGCCTAGCTCAGCTTAGGACTCAGGCGCTGCAGCTGGAGTTACTTGCTTAAAAAGCCAGTGCTACAAACAACTCAGGCCTGCGGGAGCTACCGCTAAATTGCAGGAGCTACACGCAACTGCAGATAGGCTGCTTTTGGCTGAAACGCCAGCGCACGTGGTCGGTCGGAGCTTAAGGAAGCCAGAGCCCAGGCTCGACTCCGCTCAGACCGGAACATTGAAGCGGCTGGATTCAAGATTTTAGCCAGAACTTGGCTACGCTTTCTTGCTTTCTCTCTCTCTCTCTGGATTCCCACCTCGGACGCTAGGTAGCTGTTTGGAAATTCCCTCGGATTTCTACTGTTCTGCGCAGAATTGGTAAGTCATTTATATCAGATATTTTAAAGGAAACTATTTAAAAGAGATTTTTTTTCCACATTAAAAAAAAAAATGGGTTTTATGTGTACATTGGAAGAAAATTGGGCTTTGTTTGAAATTTTAGGCAGTATGGTAATGGAACAACTATATGAGAAGATTAATGTTGATCGAATTATGTACATTATTATTCTTCTTATCCTTATTTTACAATTTAAAAAGACAGTCAATTTAAGTGCCAGGATAAAAATTTTAGAAAAACTTGTTAAACCTGTTAAAATGAATTATAGAGAAATTCAGATTCAGACAGAAGAAATTAACAGTGAAGTTGTTTCAGGATTGGATTATAAGGTTACAGAAAGAAAGCCTGTTTTCACACAATCACCCTTAATTTATCCGGTAACCATACAACAGCAGCCTGGTCAAATGACTACACAAAATATTTGGACTCCAGTTGAAATGTTAGACTTACGAAGGTTTAAGGAGGCAATAGTATCTTATGGCATGCATTCTCCATATGTAAAACAAATGTTAAACTCCTGGTCGACTTATAATAGAATTATACCACAGGACTGGCGGGAGCTGGCACAGGCGGTTCTAGAACCCGGACAGCAGCTCCAGTGGCAAATGTGGTTCAAACAGGAAGCTAAAACCATAGCAAAACAATGTAGTGATAGAGGTATACAAATCTTCCAGGATCAGCTTGTTGGAGAAGGCCAATATGCTGCAGTACAAACACAATGTTTATATGATATGCAAACTCTAATTCTATGTCGAATGGCAGCCATGAATGCATGGGACAGAGTTGAGGAACCAGGGAAGAAAACTGAGTCATTTACAAAGGTTATACAGGGCCCAAAAGAATCTTTCACAGATTTCTTACAAAGATTGACTTCAGCAGTAAAGAGAATGGTCCCAAATTCAGAAGCTAGCCAGATAATAATTGAATCTTTGGCTTTTGAGAATGCAAATGAAGCATGCAAGAGAATAATCAGGCCATTAAAGGCGAGATCTGCACCCCTGGAAGATTGGATTAGAGACACGGTTAATGTTGAGGCTCATGATCATGATAATATGTGGGTAGGAGAAGCAATTTCAAGAGGTTTGAGGAATGTTAGATGTTTTGGATGTGGAAAGCAAGGACATTTGAAAAGGGACTGTAAACAGGGCACTTCTAGAAACAATGTTTCTTCAAGGAACAATGGCAACAGAATGCCCCTTCCTTCAGGAGTATGTAGAAGGTGTGGTAAGGGAAGACATTGGACCAATGAATGTAGATCAACAAGGGACAGACAAGGTAATACTTTGCCTCAGTCTTTGGGAAACTCCCAGAGGGGCCTCAGGCAGGCCCCTACAGTGAATCCAGTTCAGACTTTTCCTGCAATCGTAGAGGAGGCCCCTACTCAGAGCAGTTAAATGACCAAATGCCTATTGGAATAAACCAGGCTACTCAGAGTAATGGAACAACTGAGACAGAGAGAACAGAAAATTCAGGAGAGACCATAAAGAAAATTTTTTGGCAAACTTCTATAAATGAACAAAGACCACAATTAACAATAAAAATAAATGGTGTTTTGTTGTCTGGTCTGGTAGACACAGGTGCTGATGTTACCATAATTGCACCAGAATTTTGGCATCCATCTTGGCCTCTTCAGGAGGTAAATGTTCAACTGTTAGGAATTGGAACATTATCTCAAGTTAAACAGAGTGCAAGATGGCTCGAATGTATAGGCCCAGAAGGACAGAGAGGCAGATTAAAACCATATGTGGCTAACATAGCCATGAACCTGTGGGGTCGAGACCTGTTACAACAATGGAATACTCAGATTAACATCCCTCCAACCTCAGGAATAAATAATAAACTAGCACATGTTTCTGAGAGAAATATTAGAAGGTATTATTCTAATGAGTGGTCACCAGCCATCCATATTATACAAGAACAGGGCAGAAAAACTGATGATCTTCCAAAGGCACCAACAGCTCTACCTTTAAAATGGTTAACAGACAAGCCTGTATGGGTTCATCAATGGCCTTTAACAACAGAGAAACTCCAGGCTTTAGAAGAGCTGGTAGAAGAACAGTTAAATGCTCAGCATATTGAAGAATCTACTAGCCCATGGAATTCTCCTGTATTTGTTATTAAAAAGAAATCTGGTAAATGGAGAATGGTAACAGACCTTAGAGCGATTAACAAAGTAATTCAGCCAATGGGCTCTCTACAATCTGGAATTCCTTTGCCTACTCTGTTACCTAAAGGATGGCCTCTCATAGTTATTGATTTAAAAGACTGTTTCTTTTCAATACCCCTACAAGAAAAAGACAGAGAAAGATTTGCTTTCACGGTGCCTACTTACAATAATTCTCAACCGGTTAGAAGATTTCAATGGAGAGTCCTCCCACAGGGAATGTTGAATAGTCCAACCCTGTGCCAATATTTTGTACAACAGCCATTAGAAGTGATACGTAAAAAATTTCCTAAATCTATAATTTATCATTATATGGATGATATTTTACTAGCTGACTCAAGTGCAGATACTTTAGAAAGAATGTTTGAAGAAGTAAAGAAAATATTGCCTGGCTGGGGATTACAAATTGCTCCTGAAAAGATACAAAGAGGAGATTCTATTAATTATTTAGGATATAAAATAGAGCTACAAAAAATTAGACCTCAAAAGGTACAAATTAGGAGAGATCGCCTACAGACTCTTAATGACTTTCAAAGATTATTTGGGGACATTTCTCATCTACGAACTATTGTTGGGGTAAAAAATGATGAACTGAATAATTTGTTCAAAACCTTAGAAGGTGACAAGGACTTAAATAGTCCAAGAGAATTATCACCTGAAGCTGAGAAAGAATTGGCCTTGGTAGAAAAAAAAGTACATGAAGGACATGTAGATCGTATTGATCCAAAGCTGGATTGCATTTTGGTTATTTTACCTTCTAGGCATTCTCCTACAGGAATATTAATGCAGAGAGAAGATATTATATTAGAATGGATATTTTTACCAAATAAACCAAATAAAAAATTAAAAACTTATGTGGAAAAAATCTCTGACTTAATTTTGAAAGGAAAATTGAGACTTCGTCAATTAGCAGGAATAGACCCAGCAGAAATTGTTGTACCTTTAACTAAAGAGGACATTGAAAAATTATGGGCAGAAAGTGAACCTTGGCAAAGAGCTTGCAGTAATTTTTTGGGAGAAATTAACAGCAAATATCCTAAAAGCAATAGAATTGATCTTATAAAGAGAGCTGATTGGATCTTGCCTCAAATTGTACGTGCAAAACCCATATCTGGAGTTCGGACATTTTATACAGATGCCAACAAGCAAGGAAAGGCAGGTTACAAATCAGAAAATTTAAGTAAAGTGGTTCAAAGTCCTTATAATTCAGTTCAAAAATCAGAATTGTATGCTATTCTCTTGGTATTAATGGATTTTTCAGAACCTCTCAATATAGTTACTGACTCTCAGTATGCTGAAAGAGTGGTATTACATATTGAGACTGCAGAATTTATCCCTGATGCTTCAGAATTAACTTCACTATTTATTCAATTACAAGATACAATCAGGGAAAGGAGTCATCATTTATATATAACTCACATCCGATCCCATACTGGTCTGCCAGGCCCTCTAGCACAAGGTAATGATGAGATTGATAAATTATTGATAGGAAATGTGCTGGAGGCCTCAGAATTTCATAAGAAACATCATGTCAATAGTAAAGGTTTAAAAAAGGATTTTTCCATAACCTGGCAACAAGCCAAGGAAATTGTAAAGAAATGTCCTACTTGTTCCTTCTACAATCAGACACCATTACCAGCAGGATGTAACCCAAAGGGTACTCAGAGGAATGAAATCTGGCAGATGGATGTGTTTCACTTTGCAGAATTTGGAAAATTGAAATATGTACACCATACTATTGATACTTATTCAGGATTTCAATGGGCAACTGCTTTGAGTTCTGAAAAAGCTGATTCTGTAATCACTCATTTGCTAGAAGTTATGGCCATCATGGGTATACCTGCACAAATTAAAACTGACAATGCTCCAGCATATGTCTCTATTAAAATGAAACAGTTTTTTGCTTATTATAATATAAAGCATATTACAGGTATACCACATAATCCGACAGGCCAAGCAGTTATAGAAAGATCCAACAGAACTCTAAAGGACATGATAAATAAACAAAAAGGGGTAACAAAAACCCCCAGAAATAGACTGCACAATGCTCTACTAACTTTGAATTTTCTCAATGCTAATGAGAAAGGAACAACAGCTGCAGAGAGACATTGGTTAATAGAAAAAACAACAGAATTAAATCAGCCTATATACTTCAAGGATGTGCTGACCTCAGAATGGAAACCAGGGCATGTGTTACGTTGGGGACGAGGTTTTGCTTTTGTTTCTGCAGGAGAAGATAAGCTGTGGGTACCATCAAAACTGATAAAGGTTCGATTTGAACAAGAGAGACCTCTTAATTAGAAGAGGTGATAGTTCATCAACCAACATGACCATCCAGTTTAAACTCACTTATACCATTAATACATGCCTTTTCATTTAATCAGATGTAACTTGCCAAAAGGGGACCTCCCCAAAATTAGTCTTGGGGAAGGGTTTTTGTTTTTGTCTTTTAGGAGAATGAAGGCTAAGGAATCTGAAGAACACTGGACAAATGAGACAACTGGAAAAAAAGGACAAATCATCTGTCCCAGGAAAAAGAGTAAAATGGCCTATTGGTATATCATCTACAAAATTTCATAAATCTTTCTAAATGTTTGTTTCTACTCTTCTCTAAAAAATTAATACTCTTAGTCTTCTTGTAGTCCCAGTTCAATTAAAGCTCCAAGCTGATTTTGGAGTTGGAGAATGGCTCTCTCCTCCTTTAAACTCAAGCATGTTGTTAAAAAGAAAATGAAAACTCCCTGTATCATACCAGAAGAAAGAGCCATCTTCTGACATGGGACAGGAGAAAAACCAAATTAATTAAGGGACTATTCTATTACTAATCTCAATTCTTTGACTCTATTCTGATTCTTTAAACTTTTCTTAAAGTATGCATTTTATATCAGAATTCACAAGATATATATATATATTTTAAACTTTGTTGAGATAATAATGGTCATATGAGTACTAATTAATTTAGAGAAAAGGCTTCGATTAGCTGCCTATACATGTCTTTGTGTTCGAGTCTCTTTTCAGTTTTCTGCAGGAAATCACGGCCAGGCCTAACATCAAATGAAATCTCCAGGAAGAAGATGGGGCCCCACAACAACAATTCCACGTGGAAAATAATATCACTAAGCTGACAAACATCATCTACAGATCAGCTTTGGACTACAAAGTGCTTAGAGCAATTCTGAGATGGCTAGCTGAGATGATTCAGTTTCAAAGACTGCTTGAACAAGGACTTGAGATAAACCCTGAACTTTGGCATTATGGATAACAAAGAATATAGTTATCTTTCCTAGAATTTGTCAATTAACCCAAAATTTTTCTTTTCAGAATAAAGATAACTTCGCCCATACCCAGCAGGAAGCAATTTTAAGAATTCGACGCCCACATTCCCAAAGGGGTGGTGTGGGGTGGGTGGTTTTTTGGTCTTTTTATGGGTATTGGGTCTGGGATAGTTTTCATTGTTTAGGAGGGTTGGTTACAAGTTGTTGTTAAGGGTTAGGTAAAGGGCTAGGCAAAAGGTGCTTGTTAAAAAAAAAAAAAAACAAAAAACAATTACTAGTTTTAAATATTTTACATTCAATTGGATTGTTTTATATTGTATACAAATTATTATTATTGAGATTGAGATTGTTAGAATATACCATATACGTATTTCTAATCTTGTTCAAGATATTGTATTTATACCATTCATTTAACAATGTAATTGTAATTTGCTAATCCTTGAATGTTAGTATTACCAACTATTAGGATATATAGAAATGAAAATTAGTGGTTAGACATTACAATTGAACTTGTAGTCATATTAGGTGTGTTGTCAAGATCAAACAGATATATTTTAGATAGACAGGTCATCTTCAAACCCTTCAGAGATCTACAGAATATGGCATTTAAAATGTTTTAATATCTTAAGAATTTTTCTTTTTTGCTATGACTATGAGACATGACGGCTCCTGGCAGTACCAATCTACTTCAGAGAAAATATGGGCATTGAAGAAACTGCATATGGAACTAACTTTCATTGTTGCAAAAGTCAGCCACTGGACAACAAAGTATCCTTGAATCAACTGCTGACAAACAGGACAGACAAGACATGAAACCAAGGACTACCAATTCTTGCCAAAACAAGTGTGGGTGTGGCTTTAACAAAAGGCATCTTCTGAAGCCAGGACAATATGGCACCATCCCTGAAGTGAATGACCTTTGCAATCTGTAAAAGGTACCATGTCCTTTTCTTTGAAGGCAGCTGAACAGGGAGTGGGCCAATGGCTTCTGATGTGCAATGGAACAGCAGATGAAACAGTTATTCTTGAGGAATAACTAAGCTCACCTCTCTCAATAGTAGAATGGCGTTTAATAGAGAGATGTGGAGAAGAACAGGATGCCAAGATGAAGCCACATATACACAGCCAAGAAAAATGGACAGCTGAATTGAAAAGACATCAATAATTTCCAGAATTTAAAATCCTGAATCATGACATGACACTAATGGAATTCAGGTGTTTCTGGTACATGGACTGCTCTCACCAAATGTGAGGTCAAACTGTTGACCTTGTATACATCTTAGTTCACAAAAGAGTCTGTCAGAAACGCTAAGCCTGTAGGCTGAAGATGATGCCCCAACACTGTGGAGAAACCTCAGGTGACTGTCCAGGTAGCTGGCTGTTTCTGTCAACTCACATTTTTTTTTTGAAGCTGCTTGCATGTACTTCTTGTTTTTATTTTTTATTAGGTAGTATTATTTCCTTCTTGGGTCTCTGAGGGAGTTGAAGATCAGTTAGTTATAGTTATAATTATCTTTGTTAAGGATTTCAGAAAAACTCACTAAGAGCTGTAAGTGTATAAATTTGAAAGACGTTATAAGACAGTTCCGTTAGCTATATAAGTTAGGATAAAAAGTGAATCAGGTACATTCTGGACTTACCAAAATAGGATAGATAATGGAATTATTTTCTCTGAATTTGTCAATTACAAATGGACTAGACATTGTTTAGGTATTTATTGTTTGTATATATGGTATATATAGTTATTGTACTTTTGTATATAGTTTTTCTTATATTAGTTATAACTTTTTCCTTTTTTTCTTTTTATTAAAATAGAAAAGGGGAAATATAGTGATATTTTATTTGTATTGAAATGTGATTTTATTTGTATGTCAATAAAGTTGCCTTGAGGTCAGAGCAAGCCAGAGCAGAAGCCGAGCAGTAGTGGGGCACGCCCTTAATCCCAGCACTTGGGAGGCAGAGCTAGGCGGATCTCTGTGTGTTCAAGGACACAGCCAGCATAGCAGACACACGCCTTTAATTTCAATACCAACCATAGAAGACCTGGAGGTCTGTACAAACAGGCAGTGACGAGGAGGTCATGTGGCTGGGTTACAACCAATGAGGGAGGAGAACAGAAAGTCTTTAAATAGACAGGACGCACAGAAGTAGGTCTCTGGCGGAGAGGAGGAACCGCAGAAGCAGTGAAGGGTAAGGTTTTCTGCTTTGGCTCTGACCTTGTGGTTTTTAACTCTGCAACTGGCTCTGTGTTTATTATTTAACAAGCAGGATACATCTACACCACAGCTTCCAAAGAGACCTTCTTCCTGTATACTCACGTTTATATGCCTTTCTGTTCTCTCATTGGCTCTCTTAGCCCAGCTACATCACTTCCTCTTCCAACCCAGCTCTGTCATTCCTGTCTGTCTGTACAGACCTCCAGATCTCCATAGTTAACTAGTTGGAATTTAAGGTGTGAACCACCACACTTGGCTCTGTTTCCAGCATCCCCTTGAACATACAGAGATCCTGCCTGCCAAGTGATATGATTGAGAGCGTGTGCTACTGTTGCCCAGCTTCTTTGTTTACTTAGCACTGGCTGTTCTTCCTTAGGTCCTGAGTTCAATTCCCAGCAACCACATGGTGGCTCACAACCATCAATAATGAGATCTGGTGCCCTCTTCTGGCCTGCAGGTATATACACAGGCAGAACATTGTATACATAATAAAACAAATCTTAAAAAAAAAAAAAAAAAAAAAAGTCTTGCTATTTCCTCTGATCTCCAGGCAAGCTTTATTTATTAAAGCACAAATAAAATATCAACACATTTCAGCACAAATAAAACATCACTACAGTTGGTGGTACAGCTCTTGTGTCCAGTGTATCAGAACCCACCCTAAGTCATCTGGCCTTAGCTCCCTAGAACTCCTCCAGTGACTGGACCACAGAGGCCTCATCTTTGATCTTCACAGGCTTTGACTGTGTTTTTGGTTATAGCCTCTGCTTCCTGACAGAGATGCCCCAGGATGCTCTTTAAAACTTTTCAGGCACCTTCTTTCACTACCATTGGTACTGCAAACACTGCTGTCATCCTCTCATTATTATTATTATTATTATTGTTGTTGTTGTTGTTGTTCTATTATAATTGTAACCAGGTTAGCTCACTGTATAAATGATAAAGTCATATAGCCAGAGATTGAGATTGGCATGGTTGTGGCATACAAGTGAAATACAACAATTTTCACCAATCACAGCTTAGCTTCTCGTTCCACCAAAATTCCTAAAGAGTTAGTACAGTGGGCCAATGTAGCAGAGCCTGCCAGAGTGATGAATAGGATTCAAAGTTAATATGGCACATGATCTTTATACTAAACAACCCAGGGGCAATTCACACATGCTAAGCACGTGCTTTGCCACTGACCCACACTCCTACCCCCAGAGACTGGTAATTTAAATGGAAATATTTCATTAAAGCAATTAAATACGGCCGGTGCATTCATAAATAGGCACATACTTCCCCTTTGTTTTGTCTTTCCCTCCCTTTCATTCATATACAAACATAAGTGAGACAAAGATCCATGTGTTGTGAATAAAAAAGCATTTCCCTAATATAGGACCCTAAAGAGGATCTTTTGAGGTCTATATTAATGCCCTACAGTCCCTGAAAGTGATATATAAAAGTATACAGGTACAAAAATATCTGGAAAACATGGCTCAATACAAGTAGACTAAATTTAATTTACAACATAAAATAAAAGTTTAAGTGTAGTTAGATTTTCCTGCCTGGCCCAGTCAGGACAAATCTCTCTTACCCTCCAGTCCCACAGTCGCTCAGACCCAACCAAGAAAGCACACAGAAACTTATATTGCTTATAAACTGTATGGCCATGGCAGGCTGTTTGTTATCTACTTTTTCTATCTTAAATTAACCCATTTCTGCTTATCTATACTTTGCCACATGGCTTGTGGCTTACCAGTGTCTTTACATGTTGCTTCTCATGGCAGCAGCTGGTGGTGTCTCTCCCCAGCCTTCTACTTCCCAGAATCCTCTTCTCTCTTGTCCCGCCTATACTTCCTGCCTAGCCACTGGCCAATCAGAACTTTATTTACACAGAGCGATATCCACAGCACTTCCCCTTTTCTTTTTTTTTTTAAAGGAAGGTTTTAACTTTTACATAGTACAATTACATATAACAAAACAATTATCAAGCAAGAATTGCAGTTACAATATTAAAGAAGATATCCTATCTATCTTATATTTGTGAGTCTAAGGTTTTATATCTAACTTATCTTTTATCATAACTGAGGAAATTATAACTATCTAGTCTTCAATCACATCAAAGACCTCAGAAGGATATAATATTACCTGAGAAACAGGAGAAGGATGCAAGCAACTTTCGGGAGTCTTGCAGGGTAGACAGAGACAGCTGGCAGCCTGAACAGTCACCTAATGTTCCTTTGTAATGTTGGGGCATTTGTCTTCAGCCCACAGGGCTAGAGTCTCTTGGTCCCTTCTCTCAGTGTCCTGTAGAATGTCTGGCAGTTTCCTCTGTGAAGCAGGAACCTGAAGGACCATTTTGTCAAGCAAAGTTTAGTGGTCACCTTTCTTTGGGTCCTGTACGTCCAGTTGATCAAGCAGTCCAGGCAAGAACAGTTTCTTGCCCAAATGGCTATTTTTGCCAAGGTGAAGATAAGATATGAAGTGTCTTCAATGCCCATCCTCCTCTCTGAAGTAAATTGGTGCTGCCAGGAGCAGACATGTCTCACTGTCCAGAAAGTCTAAATTTTAAAAATATTTTAAATGCCATATTCTGAAGGTCTTTGAAGTATTTGAAGATTACCTATCTATCTGAAATATCTCTATGTATACCTGGAAGACTTAACTAACATGGCTATGAGTATGATTATCACAGATGATTAATTATTAATCTATTTTTAATTATCCATTACAATTTTAAATGAGCTATACAAACATAATACCTTAAACACGAGTAGAAATATATACATAGTATAACAAAATTAACTTTAAGTTTGTATCAATAGACTAAAATCTATACCAATGTAAAACATTTTAAACAAGTTGTTGCTCTTTAGAAGTAAGTTCCTTAATCTACCCTTTCATCCTATTATATCTGTATCATATCCCCTTTTCTTCCTTAGAAAGAGATCTCATTTATAATCAAACTGCTTTAAAGAAAAATATTGGTTTTTCTCTGTCCCACACCAGAGGGCTCTTCTGATTTGGGACATAAGAATCTCTTAACCTTTTCTTTTAGCAATATGTCTGGGTTTAGAGAAGGAGTGAGCCAATTCCATCTCCAAAGCCAGCTTGATAATTTTGGGAATGTGGGCGTAGTTTTTCTTACTACTTCCTGCTGGAGGGGGGCGCTGCATCTTATAGGGACACAAAGAAAATTTTAGGATTATGGAGTAGTCCATTAGGGTGAACCTCTGAGCCAGTTGCCTTGAAACCATTCTGGATGTTGGATCATCTGGGCCATGGCGTCATCAGAGACCTTTCAGGTGGTCTTGGCTGATCAAACCTGATGTATCTTAATGTGGAACAAATCCACAACCTCTGGCTTTCTGTGGAAACAAAAGCAGAGACTCCTTTCCAAAGCAACATATCCTTATATCCAAATTTCAAAGTCAAGGTACCTTTAAAATTTACATGTTTGTTTAACTCAACAGCTTTTATGATGAAATCTTTTTCTGTGGTTAAAAATCCCAACGACAAGACAAACCAGATTCTCTGTGTAATATCCATCTTTGTAAGACTGAAACGTTGCTGTGGCTGCAGGCTCCGCCCACCTCAGCTTCCCAACATGGCGGTGGTACAGTTTACCGCCAGCTCTGGGTCGGGGTCTGGAGCCATGTGTACCATCAACTATCAGAAGCAGTTCTATCAGAGCAGTGCATAGCCCAGAAACCTTTTTTTTTTTTTTTAAACTAGCAAAGGCTAAATCTACCATGCAGCAGAGTAAAGCGCCACTTGTAGACTCCTCATTCCCGCCACACTGCAGGTCAGACACACACGCCAGGAACCCGCCATAGTAGCTGAAACCGTCGGGCTGCCGCTAACTTGAGAGAGACAGTTAGGAAACTGTTTTTAGCTCCATCTTGGAATCTTTTTTGTCAGGTTTTAGGTGGAATCTCTTGCCAACACGTTGGACGCCATTTGTAGTTGGAGTTTTCCTGCCTGGCCCACAGTCAGGACAAATCTCTCTTACCCGCCAGTCCCACAGTTGCTCAGACCCAACCAAGAAAGCACACAAAGACTTACATTGTTTAGAAACTGTTTGGCTGTGACAGGCTTCTTGTTATCTACTTCTTCTGTCTTAAATTAACCCATTTCTGCTTATCTATACTTTGCCACATGGCTTGTGGCTTACCAGTGTCTTTACATGTTGCTTCTCATGGCGGCGGCTGGCGGTGTCTCCCTCCAGCCTTCTACTTCCCAGAATTCTCTTCTCTCTCGTCCCGCCTATACTTCCTTGCCTGGCCACTGGCCAATCAGAACTTTATTTACACAGAGCAATATCCACAGCATTTAAGTTACCAATAATTAAAAATAACAGGAGGGAGGTAGGGGGAAAGGAGAGAGAGGGAGAATACTCACCATGATCTTGGAAGTGTTATGCAACCAAACCCCTGCTAATTTGAGGAAATTATATCTGAGCTTAAACCCATGTCTGCCATCACCTGCATGATTATAGGGTCAGGAAGGAATACAGACTTTCCCAGTGTTTTGTATTATTGTTCCTAATTGAAATGTTCCCTTCTGAAGAAAGGAAGGATTGAGGCTCATAAGCCTCTAGGAGTTCATAAAATGTATCAGACTCAGGAAGCCCAGAAAATGGGTGATTCATGAGGTCCCTCGCCCAGGATGCACCTGTTGTAAGTAACTGGAGAGAGGAGACATTTTTGGTGGAGCTGACTGAAAGTTGTGCAGGGATCACACGATACAGCTTTTGTGAATTGTAACTCTACTGGGCCAGCTTTGTAGTGATGCCATAGCCTTTATGTTGCCAATGATTCTATCAGTATCCCTTCACATATAGTCCTGTACATAAACTCAATAAACTAAATGATTAAACGAAAGTCCTGCTCTATTTGCCTGATTATTGTCAAAGTTTTAATTTTGTGTATTTTCATCTACTGTTCTCCCAGTTTATTTACTATTTCATGTCATCATCACAAGATCAGGATGCCCATTTATTAAGTTTTCAGTTTATTATTTTCAAATTTCTCACAGGCATAAAGCCTTTTTCCATTTATAAAAGTGATTGCTACTTGCCAACGGTATTAAACATTTGGGTTGTGGAAGTGTGTATTACTAATTAATTCGGTATTAAACATTTGGGTTGTGGAAGTGTGTATTACTAATTAATCCACCAGGTAGCTTTCCTATCTGCTAATGTATTTTCCAACATTCCCTTTGCTGATACATTTTTTAGTAAGCAGTGAACATTCTATGTGAAATAGACGTAAACAGGCTTATCAATGTGTTATCCTTCCTGAAACATTAAACAGGGAAGCAGCTAGCAATCCTAGGTTATTTAAGTCCATTCCTAAGACTGAGACCATGAATGTTTTTTTTTCTGTCCATGTAAGGATGGGACTATTGTTTTATCTCATTTCTAATTCTCTTTCCTTGGCTCCTGGCACTTAAGTTTTTCTTGGACAGTTGTCTTTCCTTGCTTCTTTAGGCATTTTGTTTCGCTCCTTAGTTTGAATTGACCTGATTCTCTATTTTGCTTTATTTATTTACTGTTTTATTTTTAAAACTATACTTTTCATCCCATGTTCTGGATTTTCATTCCCTTCCAATTTTCTAGATTGTTAATTATTTTTCTAGCTATCTTTTTAAGTTGACAACCATTCTTAATAGCTAAGATCTGTGTTTTATGAATTGTTTCATTTTGTCACCACCTATTTATATTTTAATATGGATGCCAGGATGTTTTAAGACTCTTTGAGCATACCAATAGGAATACTTTTAAATTTTCTTTCTTCCTGCTTTTTTTTTTTCTTTGAATTATTTCGGTTTTCTTTGGGGACACATGTTCTATTTTATTTTTCTCTCTCTGTTCCTTTCCTCATTCAAAATTTTTCAGCATTATTAATCCTCATTCTCTGAAGTGTTCGTAGATTTCGAAAATATCTGTGTCGGGATCATTGGGACCAGAGTCGTCTTGTTCTATTACTATTTATCTGATTGGATAAGAAGATGAAAATTTCTCTATCTGGCATGCACTGATTCTGATGCACATAAAGCCCAGAGGAGCACCCTAGGACCACCTCTGGGATCATAACTCTCATCTGTAGTTTTGTGCTTGTGCATGCACACACATACACACACACACACACACACAAAAAAAAAACAAACACAGCATCTTTTAGATTGTTTGGTAAAACTCATTGTCATCACAAAATATTTTAAAGTAACAGTCACTCTGTAGTTCATAACGTACCTCTTGTTCATATGGAAATTTTTGGGTTTTTTTTTTCTACAGTCTTCCCTGCAATGGCCTCCCATGCTCATACTGACTTTCATGTAGCTATTCATTACTTAAACTTCTAAAGCATTTTCCAAATAATCTGTGGCAGAGTAGGCAGCTCTGATCCTGATATTTATCTTTTACAAGTGATTGTTAATGTTTGGATGTTGTCATTTCCAGTGTCATTGTCGTTCTCTTCGTGAACTGTGCTTTTGTTGTCCCAGGCACTGTGGTACTCTAGTGACTCAAAGACAATAGATTATGTGTACTCTGTCCTGGTTTCTCAGCTGAGTGACCTTCATTTCATTTTTGTATGGATGTTGCTTTATTTTGTTTTTAATTTTTTTGAGATTATAACACAGTTACATTATTTCTCCATTCCTGTGCCTCTCTCTAATAATTACCATGTATCTCTTGGCTCTCTTTCAAATTCAAGGTCTCTTTCTTTGCTACTTGTCCTTGCATGCATGCTTGCACATGTATATACATATATATTCCTAAATGTTACTTGCTCTTTTGGCATAATGTTATTTGTATGTTGTGGTGATATTGTGTCCCCAAATATATTGTAAACCTTAATAAACTTATCTGGGGTCAGAGAACAGAACAGCTGCTAGACAGACATAGAGGTGAGAAAATGTTGGCACACGCCTTTAATTATAGCATTCTGGAGGCAGAGATCCATCCAGATCTCTGTCAGTTCAAAGCCACACTGGAAACAGCCAGGTATGGTGACCCATGCCTTTAATCCCAGGAAGTGATAACAGGAAGCAGAAAGGTATATAAGGTGTGAAACCCAGGAACTAGAGTCTGGTTAAGCTTTTAGGCTTTTAGCAGCAATTCAGCTGAGATTCATTCCAGAGGACTCAGAGGCTTCCAATTTGAGGAAACAGGATTGGCTGAGAAGTTTGTTAGGTGTGGTTAGCTGTGGCCTATTCTGTCTCTCTGATCTTTCAGTGTTCACCCCAATACCTGGCTCTAGGTTTGTTTTTATTAACAAGACCTTTTAAGATTCCTGCTACAGTATTTATGTGTTCAATGCTGACCATTTGGTATTGGGTAACCAACTGGAGAAGACCCTTTCTTCTGCTCTCAGCATTACTTCATTGCCTGTAGTTCTTTGTGTATGGTTGAGGCCTCATGGGCTTTTCCCTGACCACTTTGGCATGTCTTCTGTGACAGTCCATTTTCAGCTCATGTTTAGGTGGTCATGTCAAGGTAGCTTTATGGGTATATTTTTTTAAATAACACTCCTAGGAGACACAATCTCAAAGCAATATCCCCAACCCCCTGGCTCTTACACTCTTGTTTGCTGGGACTAGGCTCGACAACTCTGCATTTTGATTGGTTATGGTTTTCCATAATGATTTCTTTCTGTTGCTAGAGGAATTTCCTTGTTGTGAGGTAAAGACTACCCTTATCTGTGTATATAAGGACAAATGCTTAGTATGTCATTGGAGGTTATGCTAGTTTATTACAGTGGTGGTTGTAGGTTTTGCCTCACATAGGGTCTTCCACTAAGCTATGTACCCAGTTCTCTTCTTGACTTCCTTGCCTGAGTCCTAAAACTGGCACAACATCAAATTTTATCAGTGACAATTCCTTCAAAATATTGCTCACAAATACTCACATCTTATGAGATATTTTCATTTCCCAGTTCAACTCTTCTAGAAATCTAACCACAGTAATTACTACAAAACCAAGCTCAATATTTTTTCTTCAGTTTTTTTTCTGTTTTATCTCTTGAAGTCACCATTCCAATTTCTAATTTCACAGTAAATCCTTAACATATCAACAATTATCAATTCTTATGTACAAATAGGTAAAAGAACAGAAATCTGTATAGTCATTTGAAAAACATGAAGAAATGTACCTAGTCAGAAGTCTAGAGTCATCAAAAGCCCAAAACTCTAACAAGGTTAATATACTTAGTGTTGTATTGATATTGCTTAACCAGCACATAATAAGCATTATATAATTGTCTTCAGGTGTGTAATAGAAAGTGTGTGTAATGAGGGAACATATAAATGCTCAAGCATAGCTCAGATCAGGCAACTTAAGCACTCTTATCATAAGATTATGGATAGAGTCATAATTTCCTTGCATGAATAAAATGGAGGTTATTTTATCAGAGAATTGTTTTAACTGGTCCACATTATTGAATACACTCCTGGAAAGAAGATGAAGTGCTTTGTTTTCTGGGATTATACCAAGGAAAAATTCCACACTATTCTGTATATATGTAAAGGTTATTCAATTTAATTAACATGACTACCAACATGCCATCCCATTTCTCATTCTCATTAGGAAAAACTTCTTTAATAAATCCACCTGCTGAGTTTCAGAAGTAATCATTGCATATTGATCAAAACAAAGCTTTCTCCTTGTTGCAGAATGCAGACACACAGAGGGAATGGGGATTTGGAACCCTGTGGTTCAGCTGCAGGAGATATTAACAGCAGCATGTGGCAAGGGACTAGGGTGCCAGGTACCACTGGTGAGAAATTGAGAAAAGCATGCTGTGATGCTTGCAGAAAAAGATCTAATCTATAGAATCACCTATTGTGGAGGAAAGCTGAATATGTCACAAGTTAAGAGACAAAGTTAGAAATCAGAAAAATTTGAAGAGATGACATGTTTAAAAATCAAATTGTGGCACAATAAATTTCTAGGAAACTTGAGTTGCTATAGACTTGGGTGAAGAATTAGATATTTTGTCCTGCAAAATGAAATCTTCTGTAAGACTTTCAATTGCATTATGATTATTAAGTAGCGGTTTTGATACATGTCTTTGCTTTTCTTACTATTTAACATTTAATATAACCTAGGATTGTGATATAGCTTAATAAATAATCAAGTCTTTTATTGTTTTAAGTATTCCAAATCAAATAAGACCAGTTATTGATGAGACAGAAAGAAGGAAGACGAAAAGATGGGAATTGGGAGAGAGAGAGAGAGAGAGAGAGAGAGAGAGAGAGAGAGAGAGAGAGAGAGAGAGTTTACAAAGCAAAGAACTAGTAAGGCAAAGAGGTCTATGACTTTACAAATATTTTTGTTATTTCCTTGAAGATGTCATACAATGTATTTTGGTCATATTCATGCCCTCCCCCAGCTCCCCTAGATCACCTGGCTTTAAATTCCTGACACAACTTTAAATTCCTTCATTTTTTTCTTTTATTTTACCCTCAAAAACTGAATTGTGATGCCCATATTCTTAGATATGTAGTTTCCCATTGGAAAGGATGCTAGTCCTGACCAAACTGATTCTCCCCCAGCAGTAGCCTGTTATCAATAACTCTTTAGCTTTAGGTGGGACTTTGCACATATCTCATATCTGCATGCGGAGATTTGGACTGCACAAGTCTAGTGCCTGCTGTCACAGCCACTGTGAGTTCATATGTGCAGCCTTCCTGCTATGTCCAAAAGAAACTTGCATGCACATCCTTTCTTCTCTGTCTTCTATCATGATCCCTGATCCTTTGGAGGATGCGTGTGATACAGATGGCCCTTTTAGGATTAAGCATCTCATAGTCCCTTACTAATAGTGTTAGAAGGTTCTATGGATAGTACCAGAGGACAAAATTAATCATCGGTGTTATCCAAGCGTAAAATCAGCATAGTACTATAATCACCTACCTGACAAGATCAGCCCACTGATGCAAGAGTGACATGAACATTATTTGAATAAACAGTCACTTTTTAATTGGATTCAAGTACTGCTCTTCAAGATGAAACTTAAACCTGTCACTATTAGAGGTCATGTACATATGGCTAGACAGATCACAAGATCTAGAAGATAAATTACTGCTGTTATTTTCTTAAATGGACATAGTATCAAAGGGACTAGTAAAGTATTTTATTTTTCAATTATGATTTTAATTTCTGAGAGGATAATGTAACTATGTCAATTTTCCTTTTTCTTTACCATTCTTTCCTCAAAACCCTCCCATATACTCCTATTTGACCTTTCAAATTCATGGACTCTTCTTTTTACATGTTGTTATTTTATACACACACTCTCACACACACATGCACAGGCACACAGACACACATGTGTATGTGCCTGTGCATGTATGTGTATGCATGTGTGTGTATGTGTGTGTGTGTGTGTGTGTGTGTGTGTGTGTGTGTATTCCTAAATAATAAATATAACCTTCTCAACCTGTATAATGTTTCTCATATGTATATGTTTTCAGGGATGACCATTTATTTTCAGATAACCAATTGATGTGCTTTTGCCTCAAAAATACTGTATTTCTCACTCTCAGGTATTCCTTAATTGTCTGTAGTTCTTTGTGTAAAGTTGGCTCTCCTGGCTTTTCAGCTCTCTACTTTAGTATACCTATTGATGTCATCTTGTTCAGCTCATGTTGAGGCAGTCTTGTTGGTGAGACATTATTAGTGTTACTTATGAGTTTCCTAGGAGACACAAACTCACAGAGAACTCCATTTCTATAACTCTTTTGATCAGTCACCCTGTCATCTGCAATGATTCCTGAGCCTTACCTATAGGAGTTTATTTTTTGTTTTGTTTTGTTTTCTTTTCTTTTTGTAGATGTAGCAGTTGCAACTGGGCTCCACAACTCTGTATTTCTACTGGCTGTGGTTTTATGTAATGGTCTCCAACTGTTGCAAAGGGATGTTCCTTTATTAAGGGGTAAGGATTGAACTCATCTCTGTGTAAGGATAAATATTCAGAATTCAGTTAAGAATTTTTCTTGGTTAATGAAGTGCTGGCTGTAGGTTCTCCCCTCAGATCTATAACTTCACTGGCCCCGGTTAGTTGATTAGGTTCCCAGTAATAGGTATGATTTTTCTCTTAGTCCTAATTATGGAGCTGTTGATACTGCCAAAGTATGAGTGTCACTACTGTACTGTTAAGAGTTTTTGTACCATGCTGCTCCCTGTTGTTTATAAGTGACATAGCTGGGTACAACCATTGGTTGCCTTCCACCTTTGGAAGCTTGCATTGTACCTCCTAGTACTATGAAAGACAGTCTCCAATGAGGGGCTATTCAGGTCAGTTCCAGCTCAGGGGTCTCTGGGCCCTGAAACTGATTTACATGGTATCTTCAGCAATGTAGACATACCTTCTACCTCTGGAGGGCAACCAAAGGTAATGACTATAGTCTCTATGTTTTAGAAGTCCTTTGTACAACCTTGACCAACAACTCAAAAGAAGGCTTTTCAGACCCACTGTTAGGGTCTATGGATCTTGGAAGGACATTTTCAGCCCAAATGGCAAAACTTCATTTAATAATTTAATCTCTCTCTCTCTCTCTCTCTCTCTCTCTCTCTCTCTCTCTCTAATATATATATTAGGAAATTTTAATCAGGTAGTTACGAGCATGATTCCTTATGACTTTTTAAGATATATTTATTGTTATTTTACCCTCACTGTTCTTTTTTTTTCTCTCCCTTATATGCCTAATTAGAGTTCCCCTTTTCCACTTCCTCAAATAGATCATCTGTACCATGCTATTCCCCTTCAATGTTTCTTGGCAAATGTCTAAAGACCTTAAAATCCTCCTCCACAGATACTTTTTTAATGATATTCACTGCTACTCTTTCACAGCATCTAGAAAATGGAAACAGCTTACATTCTTCAACTGATGGACAGATAATGAAAACATAGCATGTATACATTTTGGAATACTCCTGAACTATAAAGAACAATGAAATTGGGAAGTAAATGAATGCATGTAGAGAAAAAATATTAATTGAGGTAACCCAGACCCAGACAGACAAATGTTGAATGTTCTCTCAAATAACCTGAGGCTCCTAGCTCCAAATGTTTGGTTGTGAGATAATATAATCTGGAGTAAGTGCAGAAGCCAGGGAAGTAAAAGAGGACCATTAAGGGAGTGAGGGAGTGGGGGATTGATACAGTCTATAACTTTTAATACTAACAGTAGGAGAGCTGATTTAGGGAGACCATGAGTATTGAGCCAGTTTGCTGTACATAGTAAGACTCATTCTTGAGAGAGAGAGAGAGACAGAGAGAGAGACAGAGAGAGAGACAGAGAGAGCGACAAAGAGACACACAGAGAGAAATGAAGGAAGGAGAGAGAAGAAAGAAAAATAAAGAAGAGACAACATTGTTCCACAATGTTCTTTTGTAGTAATAGTAGGCAGTGATACTGCTTTTGAAACTTTCCATTTTTTTAAAAAAATTAACAAGGACAGTTGTTATCTTTTCCCCAACAGATGCTTGTGATGGTGAGATGAAAAACTTTACTGTACAAAAGAACAAATATTAGAGGATGAAAATATGAAATGAAAAATAGTGTTAATTTCCCCCTATTTTACCCACAATTTTCAGTTGACAACACTAAATAGCATTGAGTCATACATAATTTAAAGTTCAGAGATTTTAGAATTTCAGATTTTACTCTTTCAGTTCAATCCTTAATGTTTTTAAAGAGTCAGATCCAATAAGAAAAGCTCTTTTCATTGTGTAAGCTTTCCAATAATTTAAGAACGTCTATGGTTGCTTATTCTGAAGCATTTAAGAAAAGTTTATTAATTACTGCACAGTCATCTGATATTACCACTTAATATGTAATGTTTTATGAAAAAAATCCTTAAATTATATTGTAATTTTCATGGGACACTGTCTAATCTTCTTATCTTTCCTATGAATTTTCTCACTATCCATGGCTTCTTGCAGAAACATCATATTACCTAATTGAGTAGCTTCTGGCTGTGAGTCAAACTATGTGCTTTGACATTCTTTTATATATATAATTTTATAATTATCTTAATTTCACATATCAGCCCTGGATTCCCTTGTCCTCCCTCCTCCCACCTCCAGGCTTCCCCCCCCCCCCATCCAGCCCCTAATCCCACCTCCAAGGCAAGGTCTCCCCTGGGGACTCAGCCCAGCCTGGTAGATTCAGTTGAGGCAGGTCCAGTCCCCTCCTTCCTGCACCAAGGCAGTGCAAAGTGTCCCGGCATAGGCCCCAGGCTCCAAAAAGCCAGCCTATGTACCAAGGACAGGTCCTGGCTCCACTGGTTAGGGGCCTCCCAAACAGTTCAAACTAATTCAGAGGGCCCAGTCCAGTTCTTTGGAGGCTCCTCAGCCATTAGTTCACAGTTCATGCATTTCTAGTAGTTTGGCTATTTGTCCCTGTGCTTTTTCCAATCATGGTCTCAGTATCTCTCATTCATACAATTCCTCCTCTCTCTGTCCCAATTGGGCATTCTTTTTTTTTTTTTTTTTTTTCCAGAGCTGAGGACCGAACCCAGGGCCTTGTGCTTGCTAGGCAAGTGCTCTACCGCTGAGCTAAATCCCCAACCCCCAATTTGGCATTCTTAAGAATGCCAAATACATATATATGCTCCCTTGAAACAGGTTCCGGGGTATCTTGGGACTTCCTCTATCTCCTTGTTACTTTGGATGACCTTGAACTTATGATCATTCTGCTTCCACCTTCTTAGTGCTGGCTTTACAGAAGGGTAGAAAAGCAAACTAACAGCCAAGCTACATCACTCACCATGTTTCAGTTATTTGGAAGACATTTTGGAGCTTTATGTAGCTCAGAATGTATCAGTAAGTTTTCCCAATCTATTCCTATAATAGCATGAGGTAAAGATAAATCTGAATTGCACAACTATTTCAGGGAGAAATTAAAATAGGTGCACATGAACTATATCATTCCTGTTTCCTAACTATGACATAAGGACTGACTGCCAAGAGCTACAACTAACCTTTCAATTTATTTACTTTCTGTGGTTCCTCCTGGCTTGTTGATCTCCTGATGTTCATTTTAATAGTTTCTTCTTTTGATCATTCTCTCTGTTCCAGTGAAAATCTAAATTTAATAGAGTGAGTCACAGAAAACAGTGATGAAAAATAGATCATTCTTGAGCTAAATAAATTCATGCCTTCATCCAAGTCTCCTTGTTAATATAAAAAACTAAGTTCACCACCTTTAATTCTCTACACTAACCCACAAGCTCCCTGCTGGACAGCTAAATGGAACAGCAGGCTGGCTAAGCATCTGCTTAAGTAAAACTAGTACATATTGTCTCATGTTCTGTTTTTACCTTCTATATATGGTAATGTTGTCTGTGCTTTTCTTTATTCCCCATGAAGGCACAAAGAAATTGATCCCCTTACAATGCACCAAACTGGGTATCTTCAAGTAATTTGATTGGGAGAATGCTTAAGATCCCTTACAGCAGTGCTTCATTAGCTGCTTCCTGGTATTAATTATGGGGAAACTGTAACAAGAGAGACTGGATATGCAACAAATGTGAATTAAGTAGGTTAATTTAGTCTTTGGGCAAGAACATAAAATTGACTTTTAATATCACTCAAAATGGTTTAAAATCATTTAAGTTCTGATCTGGGGCTCTCCATTATCACTACTTCATGATTTACACTACATTTTACAAAGGATACATTTTATGTCGAATGAGCCTTTTGAGAAAATTTCCCAGGGGATGTATCTAAGGAAATGATTGCTGAAAATTAGTCTTTTCTACCTACTATTGCTTGAAAATAATACAATGACAATAGAAGTAATCTTTTTTTTTTTAACTTTGTCGCCTGCTGGTGTCAAAGCAAACAACATTGGCATCAGGCTTATTATTTATTCAATTCCTATTTAGTTGAAACTGCCAAACAAGATTATCTCCACTTCAACACTGCTTTCTGATACTCCATATTGTTTAATATTCCCATCTGCATACTTTATTTACTTTGAAGACTTTACCTTTGCAGCCTTATGCAATGATGTTTAAGGGATTCCTTGCAGAGACCCTACCCCTGCCACATATTACCTGTCCTTCACACTCTTTGGCAAACGTGGCCCAAGCCTTACAGAGTCCCCCCAGTCTTATGTCTCTCACGGCTACAAAAAACCCAGTACCACATGGATATTGTTGATAGGTCCTATTTGTGAATCAAAATATAGTCTTGCCCTTCTATCACAGCTGTTGATCCTATTGAAGCTCAGAAAGTGACTCTGGGAAAACCGTTCCCTAAGGCTTTATTCATAATCAGGCATCCCCTTTATACAGGCTTTCAGTTCCAATTATGTCTTTTGAAAGGAATTTGTATTCTCATGTATTGGACCTTCCACAAATACTATATTGCTATCAAGATATCTTTCTTGCTGTCTTGGTTAAGAACAAGTTTTTGTTTGTTTTGTTATCCTCTAATGATGCTAATCTCTTTAAGAATTACAGCTTTACCTTCTGCATCCTCTTCATTAGCAACTTCAAATGTGACTGAAGGTCCACTGCTTGTCAAGCAGTTCATGCTTTAGATCTTTCTACTATTTATTCCTGTACCTAGTAATGTTAGGTAACTCTTAGTAAACAGAGCCTGCCACCTAGCCTGACTGTTATTTGCTTTAAAGTTTCTTTGTCAGAAAAGTTAGTCAAATTTCCCTTTTCTAAAGTTCTTGGGACACTGGAAGACTATGATCTTTTTTTTTTTTTTTTTTTTTTTTTTTTTGCCAGAATATAGTACAATTGTTCTTTGGCTTATTTCCTGATAGAATATTTGTTCATCCCTAAAACTGGGTCTTTACATCAAATTTGTCTTACAAATTCCGCTCCCAAACTAGATCCCAAAAACTTAAGTCATCTGGTCAGGTGTATCACAGTGATGGATCCAGTCTTTAGGAGGAACTCTTTTCGGTTACTTTTGTCATTGGCGTGAACACAGTTCAAGCACAACTTAATGAAGTGAGCATTCATTTTAGCTCACAATTGAGTGTGAAAAGTTATCACACATCATCATGTGAACACTTGATGACAAGAACACAAGAAAACTGGTCATATTGGATCTGCAGTCAGGAAACAGAGAAATAAATGCAGGAGCCCTTTGTTCCCTGATTTTATTTCTTTTGGGACCTAGCCTATGGGATGGTACTGCCCACCTTTGGGGATTCATGTTCTCAAGGTACACACATCAAAGAATGAGTTTCCCAGGTGATCCTGAATTCAGTCAAGTTGACTATTAAGAAGTACAACCCCTTAGTCAATTTTTGTATAATTGCTTGTGTATTATCAGTATTATTTTCTAGAGTTCTACAATAGTAAATCTTATCTAAAATTTTAACATGCTCGGCTATGAGTTATATTCACTTTTAAATTATTCCCCATTAATTTGCATTTCATGATTTATTTATGCTGTCATTTCAAATTAAGACTTTTTTCTAAGCCTTCATTTTACTTTGAAAATATATTATTTTATATTCTTATACTTTGTTGACTCATTTGAATGTTCTCATGACTTTTATTAGATTAAATGGAATCTCTCTTTTTCTCTGTTCCATTAATTGAAAGCATTAGGAGGCATCAGAGGGCAATATTTTCCCTTTTTTGTTCCTGGGTGTTTTGTGTCCATGGGTTCTATACACATGAATTGTATAGAAGCTATGTAACTACTCCTTTCTGATTCAAAGAATCCCTTTGCATTCAGCCCTCTGTGCTGCCTCTACAATTCCCTATGATGTGTCCTTCAAGAAGGCACACACAATGTTATTTAGTATTGCTGCCACTGTGACTTCTGACATCTTCCTTTGGGAACTCTACTCACCTAAAATATGAGAATATTCTTTCCTTAAGAGATAAGAATTGCATTCTGCAATAAATTGCAGTGTAATATGTTTCCAGTAATTTGAGGAGTTGCTGGTAAATATGGCATATTTTCCCAATGAATTCTCCCTGCCTCCCTCATCTCACCTTCCTCTCTTCACTCTCTCTTGCTCTCTTTCTTCTAGCATCACTTGGGCTCTGACAGAAGTTACTGAGTTTCTTATCTTAGACTTCCTCTTTCTCTGTGTGCTTTGTTATGTATTTGTTTCTTTTCTCTCATGAATGTCATCAGGAAGTAACAAGTACTTTCCTGGCATTATATTTAAGTTTCTTGTTTTATGATGACAAGGGGATATGCCTACCAATGAACTGTGGTATTATTGGAATCAGAGGGTGCTGTGGATATTGCTCTATATAAATAAAATGATGATTGGTCAGTAGCCAGGCAGGAAGTATAGGTGGGACAAGCAGAGAAGAGAATTCTGGGAATAGGAAGGCTGAGTCAGGAGATGCTGCCAGCTGCTGCAATGGGTAACAACATGTAAGATACTGGTAAGCCATGAACCATATGGCAAAGTATAGATTAATAGGAATGGGTTAATTTAAGATACAAGAACTAGATAACAAGAAGCCTGCAATGGCCATACAGTTTGTAAGCAATATAAGTCTCTGTGTGTTTACTCGGCTGGGTATGAGCAGCTGCTGGACTGGCGAGTGAGAGAGATTTGTACTGACTGTGGGCCAGGCAGGACTGGAGAAAACTCCAGCTACAAGTGGGTTACATCTTTGTCAGAAATGTGGTTTATTGAAATAAGTATAGCATAATGCTTGGCCCTCAAACCAGAACAGATTTTAAAATCCCTTTACAAAACTTTTTTGTTTATTAATTGGAAAGAGATAGTAAATAAACATCAATAATATCATCAGTAGATAAGACTGTTTATTTTTCTTCTGATAAAATATCATTGTAGCAGCTGAGGGAATGGCTTACTATTTAAGAGCACTTGCTACTTTTCCAGAAGAGTCTGGTCATGACTTTTCATTGAAAGAAGAAAAACAATCTAAAAATCATTAATAGGAGAATAAAATCAAGTGCCATATAATGCTGTTTTATATTAATTTATAAATGTTATGCAATAATAACCTTAAGAAAAATCAATTTCATATTGATTTTCCAGTTGTTTTTAAATTGACTATGATCAATTTTAAGGGAAACAGGAATAACTAGTTCTACTAGAGATTTAGGTTTTTATAACTATGATGCTTAAAGATATGAAATTTGTGGGAGAAAATAAGCCATGGTAAAATAAATCCAGTACTTTTTTGTTGTTTTTCTTAAAAACAGTTCATTTAACATAAACATTCTTTCTTATATGACTTAGATATACCATTATTTTCCTGTCAGGACAAAAATCAGAACTTCCAAATTCTTATTCTTCATGGAATAAATTATTAGCTGTATAATCTTACAACCACTACTCATTTATAGGAAATTATCTGATAAACAAAGTTAGCTACATTTTTCTTCCTGCACGTCCCTTTATCATTGATCCAATCTCAGTCTTTGCAGGCCAATAGCCTTCTTTAATGTTGGCACAATATAATTTATATCAACAAACCACCTTCACACTTTCCATGTATCCCAAAAGACATTAGGCAAAGAAATTAGTAGAGACAAATAGTTTGATTTATAGTTGGCCAAATTGGAGTTGAAGGGAAGAGAAATGAATGATTTCTACTCAACCATCTCAATGGCTACCACCTTAGCTACTATTCTATTGCTATGAAGAGACACCATTAGCAAGACAACTTATAAAAGTAAACACTTAATTAAGGGCTTCCTTACAGTTTCAGAGAGTTTATGATCACTTGGGGGTTGGTCAGGGGACATGACATCAGGTCGGCAGGTATAACACTCAAACAGTAATTGAGAGCTCATATCTGATCTATAAATTGTTAGCACAGAGAGCCAACATGGGCCTGGCATGGGCTTTTGAAATTATAAAGCCCACCCCTAAGTGACATACCTCCTCCAACAAGGCCATTCCTCCTAATCTTTCCCAAAACATTCAAATAATTCAAATATATGAGCATATGGGTGGTATTATCATTCAAACTACCACACCAACATACAATTTCAGAAAGTTATTAGTGGAGACATGGTTCATAATCCAGAGGGCACCCAATAAAATTTCCAGGTTCTTGTATATCTATGAACTAAGAATCAAATCAGTAACACATGAATACATAGAGGATCCCTGGGTATATTATCAGTTCTTTGGGAATAGAAACATAGAAAATATCTATGCAAAGTTTGTCAACGGTGGGGGACAAGACAGGCTGAATTAAGATGGGAAATATCTAGCATAGGTCAATGTTAACCAATTGAGGTAAGAATATAAAAAATACTAAAATGTAGAATGTTATAAAGAGGAACTCTGGGCAGAAAATATGACATTTTCTATTTGATGAGAGGGAAAGGTATCCAGAATAATATAATAATTCATTAATCATTAGTAAAGAATTACTGCAAAGCAGTGTGCCATATACAGTCATTTCCTTACTGTCATCTTTGTAGAGATTGTGTGACCCTGTTGGGCTTTCTCAAATGTTTTGGTAGATCTCTATTGCAATTGTTCTCTGTTAGCCGTTTAGGGAAAGTCCTTTAATGTGGAAGGCGGTGGTTAAAGAGTGTGAAGAACTACATAGCTTAAATATACATGAAGTCTTCATTTAGACAGGTTCTTAAATCATAGTGCTAAGGCAAGGCTCAAGTAATAGCTCAAAGAATTTTACTCCCAGTATATCATGGGAAAGTTGGAGACTCCATGAGTATCTCTAATGGGATGCAGCTGGGGGATATCTATTCTCTTGCAATATGCTCAGAGTTGAGAACATGCTTGTGATGTTCTTTGCCATGTATTAGCTGACTTGAAGGTCATGGAAAATATATTTCTCCCTCATCACTGTCTTGCCAAACCAGGCACTGAAACTGCTGGACTTTTGTTACTGCTCAGAAAAATCAGATCTGAATTGAATCTTGGGTGTAATCATAATGTTCCAAATAACCAAAGTAACAAACAATTGTAATCCAGATAAAACCTTACTGGTGCAGAATAAAGAATTGCTATTGTCTCATTCTTTAAGAGTTAGTCCAAACAGGCCTGCCAAATCCCTAAGCAAGAAAAGAGCACTCAGAAAAATCCATTTGTTTTAGGAACATTTGAAAACATATAAAGCCTACCTAACAAAATTTTCATTGCCACATGGTCACTTTGGTGATTATTCACTCTCACTGTTTGGGAGTATTTACCTACACAGTGGTCTCTATCTCCATTGTCCACTCATAAATATGAATTATCCTGCTGCAATGGTCACCATGGTAAGGGACTATTACCCTTAAGAGTTTCCTGATTCTCATACCTAATGCCTTTATCTCTATAGTACGATTTTTATCTCCTGTCTGAATTCTGAATTAGTGACTTTCGTTGTTATCACCATGGGTGTTAAGGAAGATTCTGTAATGCACATGACAGCCCCTGGCAACAAACAA
This sequence comes from Onychomys torridus, assembly GCF_903995425.1. Lineage (NCBI taxonomy): Eukaryota > Metazoa > Chordata > Mammalia > Rodentia > Cricetidae > Onychomys > Onychomys torridus. Next base: position 28,207,594 of record NC_050448.1, on the reverse strand, counting down.
ATATATGTCTCAAATGTCAATAGTGCTTAGGTTGAGAAAAATCATGTACAGAATCAGACTTGTGTAAATAAAGCAACTTGCTCAGAGTATCAAAGCTTAAAAAAATAAAGCAAATTGAACAGAAACTTATATTTGAATGTAACAACAGGCCCTGAGTAATCTTATTGCAATACATTATATACCAATTTAAGTTTGTAGAGATGAAAAATGAATATGGAACCACCAATGTTAGGACCTAGCAATTAAAGGGATTGCTGATGGGAATTAAGTAAATAATGAGTGGGTTTGCACACAAAAGGCCATTGAAATGAGGCTGCATGCTCCAATTACTACTTGCTTTGAGAATGTTATTTTACTGCATAGAGACGATGTGAACCAGTTAGAAGTGTATTGACCAACACTGTGAGATGACCATATAAGTGGCTAAAAGGAAGTCCAGAGAGTTTAAAAGTTATAGGTAATTCTTGTGGCACTGCCTATGAGATGGGAGTAAGCTCATTGAATAGTTTCTGCTTTCCATGACTGAAATAGTTGGTTAGATTTTTATAAAAAACAATTGTGTTTTGGATCTAAGACAATAAATTCTACCTCCTTTTCTTCAATCCTTTCTGCTTACATGAAGTTCATAGGAAGTATTTACACTAGCTCTAAAGCTAATCAAGAAGAAATGACTCTTAAGTCAATGACAGCCTTTGATTAAGCACCATGTTTTTTTGGTTTGTTTTTTTTTTTTCATCCATTGACATAAATGGTCACCACAAGTGGTTTTTAATTTCTTGTCTATTAAAATGCAATGCTCTTGGTTGTTATATAAACATAAGCAAACCAAATCATTAACTTGCATTTCAAGTCCCATCTATTAATATCAGTTATTTGAACAACATTTCATAGAACATTTCATAGAGTAGGACTCTTGCCTTGATTTCTCGATGAGCAGTTCAGTGTTAGCTATATTATGCACATGCTTTGTGATTATAAGATGTATTAACAATTGTAGGAATGTTTGATAATGTAAGTTGTGACCATGATCTTGGGAAAATTGTTTCAGGTCCATACTTCTTACAAAGCCATTTTCATCTACAGGGTTCTGAAAGAACAGACTATAAGAAGAAACTCTAAGCTAGTACTGGCTTTTTTGAAAATTATCAGTCCTGTGTCCATGTGGACTCCGTGAGCTACAATAACAACTGGCCTGACAAGATGTGCCCACTGGACTATAGTGATACAAATGTCATAGGAGTAGCCAACTATTTTCTGATTGATAAGTTAAGGCCTGTCTCATGAAATGGACTCATATCTAGAACCGCTAATTGGGCCAAGAATAGGTAGCTAGATGAGTTATAAGGCCTAAGGGAGAAGCTGCTACTAACTATTCAGGTAAATGGATATAGTAATGAAAGAACTACTAAGGACTCATAGCTGTACCCACAGATCAGTGCATCTCTCAACAGCATCTGAACATCCAGACACTGCAATTTTAATATCTATATCAATAAATTAAAATCATCAGATATTTATCACTTTATTGAATCTGAATCTATTTGAGTTGTTTTAACTAAATATTAAAGTAAGGATGCTTCCTATGGCATAATTCCAAGGGCATAGAAATTGCATGTTTCCTAGATATTTTTTTAATGCTGATGTCTTCTAACATCTTTTGCTGCTTTGAGATTATGTAGTATCTCTTATCCTATTAATATCTTTAAAACTTCAAAGATGCTTCTATCAATATTTGTAGAGTGTCTCAAGTTGAGGTGTGATCTCTAATGATGGAATTAGGCCAATTTTTTATGTGCTTATGGCTTCAATCAGCTTACCTTATCTGCTTTTTTGGAGAAAAGCCATTTAGCTATAAAAGATTCAAGCAGCTTGAAGATTACTAAACAGTATGTGTTCTTTTACTAATATAGCTTAAAGTGTTCCCATTGAGGAGGGAAGAAATTCTCTCTGAATGCAACTAGCCACCAACAAAGTATAAAGTATGCTGCATAAGACTTGGTAATTCATTCATTTATTGTATTTGTTTGTATTTTTATATTAGCATACATAGCTTAATAGAGTTGATTTTAGAAGGGAAAGAGTAAAATTACTTTGAGCCAGTTTCATGGTTTCTGGTCATTTTCTAAATTTGATGCACTATGTTTCCACGTTTATGATACTCAAATAATAAAAATAAGCCACAGGGTATGTGAATATTCGCACATGATTGTAAATGGTGCCTTGCTGAAGCAATCTATGAACAATGGTTTATTTATTTTCCTTAAAATAAGTGCATTAAGAAAAGGGTTCTCAGGTTGGGGATTTAGCTCAGTGATAGAGCTCTTGCCTAGCAAGCACAAGGCCCTGAGTTTGATCCTCAGCTCAAAAAAAAAAAAGGAAGAAAAGGGTTCTCTTCTTCCACCCTCTCTCTGTCTCTCTCTCTCTCTCTTTGTCTCTGTCTGTCTGTCTCTCTCCATGTGAGTGTGTTTCTCTTTATTGAAAGTGTTCAAGTTAAGTGACAGAAGGCTGTTATAATGGGCCAACTCCTGCACACGATGGCAGATAAGCATAGTCATTGCAATGGGACAATTGAAGCTAAAGGGCTGTCACCAAGCTGAAATGTTTACTCCAAACCTCTGAGAAATAACAGAAAAATTTCCCAAGTAGACAAGCTTCAATTCTCATGATTCTGAAGTCAATTCTCACAGAAAAGAAACCTGCAATACATTATGTTAACTAGTCTAGAATTTTGCTGTGCTGTCTGCCTCTACCCTTCCTTTTGCAAGAGAAGTCACTCAAACCAGAAACATTCCTCCAGTCTGCTCTCCTTAGCCTTTTTACACTTGTGAAGCCAACTTTTTCAGTTCAGTCAGTCGACACACAGAATGAGGGACAGACGGCAAGTTATCCCTTCTGACACTTGGTGCCCATAATGAATCCTTTAGACCTAGTCAACTTCACTTGATAACACATTAAACACTAAGTTGCCAACTGACTACCAAGGATAGGCACTTTTTGTGAGAGATCATGTGACATCTACCCAGTGTGAAAATGTAGAGAAATAGGAAAAGATGTATTTACATAATATAACTAAATATTAAATGTTTTTAAATAATCAAATATTATCTCAAAATTTAATATCACTGATAATAAAAATGTACAGCAAATATAAACTAATGTTGCAGATTTACAAAGAGAAAGAAATGCTTGCTTAACTGTATGTTTTGTATGGATATTCTAGTGCTGGTTTAGTGTGTCATTCTCTAATAATACAAGAATTGTCTGAGAATAATTTCAGGAAGTATAAATACCCATGATCTCTGTGCATGTATGCAACTAAATTGTCATCTCTACATATGCTTTTTCTATCCTTCAGAACTAGAAGAGATGAGTTAGGATACTAGGTCCTACAATTTAAGACATAGGAACATGAAATATGTTCTTCAAAGGCACACTGTTCAAGCTGGAAAATAATGTCTCTTCATGGCAGATGCTTTCTACTTCTTCCAAATCCAGCAATCTCTGATTGAGGCCCATTAAAACCTATCACTGTCTGTCGCTTTGGAGTGTAGCATCATGCAATCAGGACACAATGATGCCAGATGTATTTTGACTCCTGAATAGTCTGTATAATTAGATTTGGCATGAATTACCACAAAATATCTCTTCTCACACTGACAAAGGAAACAAATCTGGCATTTTAATGAAGCTCATTCTGAATTTTCACATATTATAAGCATTGATAAAGAGTATAATTTGATTAGGTTTAAATGCATCATTCATGAAAAATATAAGCTATACTTGTAAGTCAATATCATAAAATTGAATACATAAAAATGTTCTGGATCATGTTAAACCAAAGATTCATAAAGCTTTCTTTCTACTTTAATGTTTATAAAAGCAATTACCTCAAAAGGTCAACATAAAGTTGTTTTCTTCAGTTAGAATTTCCAAAAGAAAATGAAAAAGAATATAGACTTAAAGAGTTTGGACATTTTTGAATAAATTTGAACCTTGAAATTCAGAAAACTCTAAACATCTCATCATTATTATTATTTGTGAAATATAAAATATTACATCAATAGGTTACTCTACTTTAGCATATATGTGGTTTTATAAATACCCCAGAGCTTCACTGGTGTTATGTGATTTTCAAACTTTCCTTGGATGTCTCTGTACAAATTTGAGCACTATTGTTCATGTCGATTTTTCTTAACCTGAAAGATGTTACTGCTAGGTCTTAAACACACTGAGAAGGGTGCCAAGAAGAACACCTTGCCCAGTATCTGTCAAGTCAGTCTGAGCTCAGGGCAGTGCCCAGAATCTAAAAAAAAAAGAAAAAAAAAGCTCTAAAGGTCAGGATGACAATTAGCTGCAACGAGCTTGTAAAAATTAACTATCAATATGCAAACACACACTTAAGGTTTATCAGGCATAAATGTATATGCATTTGTAGTCTGTCAGAAAGGAGAGGACTATAGATGGTGTTATTAGGAGTAACACACTCAGATAAGGTTGTGGTCCAGTAATAGTGCTATAATATAATTTAAAAGATATTACATTCAATTTATGCTACAAAATGACTGAAAACAAATTCAGATACTTAAAACCCAGAAAATTAATTTAGTTAAAAATGCAGAGCAAATGTAACATATTGAGAACATACAAGAGTAATTATTTCTTTTGTGTTAAAATCAATAGAATACAGGTATTCTGTAATTGAAATAAAACTTTATGTCATGGCAAAGAAACTGAGAATTTCATTTCCAGTCTCTAACAGAGGCAGCAATGCAGCTGTTGTTTTGTGTTGTTATTCTTTGTTTATTTGTTTGTTTTTCGTTACATGAACAAAGGACAAGTAATAAATATTTTAAAACTACATGTGTGAAATGAAAATAAATAACAAAGTGTTTTAATTTAGGCAATTGCTTCTCAACAGAGAGAGGGCCAACAAAAAAGGAGAGAGCTAAGATATTAAAATAGTTAATTTTTAAAAAATAGTATGGTGATCTCAAATAGATTTAGATTTATTATTGAGAGGAGTTGTAAAGATGCCATCATGTAACAAATATTAGGCTTTTAATCATGTTTCATGTTTTTAATGGTTTTAAATAATGGTTTATTTGTATAAAAATGAACTGATATTTCTCCTATTTCATGCCCTATAGTTTTTAATTATATTTTTCACATAAGATATGAGTTGTCCTTTGTATTTGCCAGTGTGTCATGAGCATAACTAGAGCACAGGCCTCTCATGTTGTGTGTGCCTTTGCTTCATATCGTCAGGAGTTATAGGAGCAGACAGAAAAAACAATGGAAGAATTTTTAATAAATATAAACACTGCATATTTGACATATTTTTCAACTGGACTCTTTTTTACTAAAATCTAAAAATAGCTTCATGAAAATATTAAAATTAATAACATGATACGTGTTAAGTAATGATACTTACAATCATTAACTTGCTAAAAGACTAGAAATTCTAAATGTAAGTAGAAATGGCTTCAAGTTTTATGTCATATTTGATAATGAAAATTTTCAATCACCTCTTAAAGGTTTAGAAAAGAAATGCTTGTTTTACTTTATTATTGTTTGTTTTATTAAAAGCTAAAATGTGTATACAGAAGTTGCTGTCCCTGAAGAGCAAATGAACTTAGCTAGAAAATTGTTATCATATTTTTCTTCCAAATATAGACTTGCTTGCCTGAAAAATTATTTTTGTAAGATCTTGTGAGCTTTATTTTCACTTAAAATAAATTCTTTCCTTAGTTATTATTACAAAATGAATAATCTAGTACTGTCATTTAATCTTCCACTAAATATTTAAAGCAAATTTCAAGGCTGTTGATACAGTCAGTGGACAGTAAGAATTCCTTACATATATTCAAAGAATAACATATTTATAATTCTTTTTTTAGATTTATTTATTTCACTTCATATGTGTGAGTATTTTGTCTGCATTTGTATTTGTGTACCACATGCATACCTGGTACTCTTGGAGGTCAGAAGAGAGCGTTGTGTCTCTTGGAACTGAAGTTACATGTAACAGTTGTGAGTTTCCATGAGAGTGCTGAGAATATAACTCAGGTCTTCTGTAAGAACATGTCCCCCAATTGCTGAGCCATCTCTCCATTTCCAATAGTTTTTAAAAGGGTGTAAGTATTAAAATAGAAATGATGGCATTGTATAAGTTTTTAGATTAAATTACCTAAGACTTTAAAAATTAAAGACATTTACTAAATTAATTCATTTGACCATGTTAATATGTAAGAGTTTTAAAAACACCAAATAAACTTAAAGTCTTTTCAAATATAGCTCTTAATTCTTCTCCATCATGCCATCAATTACACCAACAGGTAAATCCTAACTATACATTGGCAAAGCTAATACAAACTTTAGCAATACACTGTAACTTCTCAGTAATTTTAGATGAAAAAAACATTAAAAGTAGTTATTGAACTTTGATGTCAATAAACGTGCGTGTGTGTGTTGTGTGTGTGTGTGTGTGTATGTGTGTGTGCGCACACGTGCATGAGCGTGCGTGCATGAATGCTTCAAAGAGAACTTTATTGTGGTATGGAGATTTAGCTCTCTGACAGAACACTTGCTAAACGTGTGAGACACCCAGGGTCTGATCTGCAGTGATGCACACCATTGCGAAGAAATCACTCAGAACTTTAAAAAAACAAACAAACAAACAAACAAACTTTCTGTTCAATGCTTATACATCAGCATCAAACTGTGAAACTGCCTTTCAAAAAACAGTTAGCACTGAGTATTTCACATTGAAATTTACTTGATGATCTTCTGTGTATGCATTTTCACCAGCATGTATGTGTGCCTGGTTTCCAATGAGGCCAGAAAACGGAGTCAGATCCCCTGAAAATGGAGTTACAGATGCTTGTGAGACAGGAAAAGAACTTGGCCCTCTAAAAAGCCCCCAGTGCTATTTATCTTTGAGAGATCTTTTAAATTAGCCTATAGTTAATATTTAGTCAATTGAACAAAAAAAAAAAAAAAAAAACCTGTCTAAATATTTTAAACATCTGATTGAAAAATATTTAAGGAATATTGAAAACAGACATATTGCTGTCATCACACCACTCACTTCAGGCATTATCCTCTGGACCACTTATATTGCTTATGCATACGACTTTGGACTTTTTGCCACTTTCAAAGTATCCCTTTGGTGTCAAGTCAATTCAAACAATAATTTATGGAATATAATAAAGAAGATAAACTTGACCATTTTCTTCTCAGGTGCATAATTGGACTAAGTAATGACTGCCCATACTTCTGATAATATGTAATGTCTGTGTTAGAATAAACCATGTCCTACATTATCTTCATTTGAGGAAAACATGTCCTCACTGCTGGAAAGTCTTTGCATTTGCACACTGCACAGCAGCCAGCTTTACCTTCAAACAAGAGAAACTCATTCAGCCATCTCACTTTCTCAAGTGCAAATGAATAAGAGTCCAATGTGGTAACATTGTCATTGGCAAAATGAGGTGTCATAAAGACAAGAAAAATTACTTCCCATGCTAAAAATATGAAGGAGTGTTCAAGTATTCCAAGTAGTGGAAACGGATATCCAAGAACATGTATATAAGAATTGGAGCTGGGCAGTGGTGGTGCACGCCTTTAATCCCAGCACTCAGGAGGCAGAGCTAGGCAGATCTTTTTGAGTTCAAGGCCAGCCTGGTCTCCAAAACGAGTTTCAGAAAAGGCACAAAGCTATACAGTGAAACTCTGTCTCAAAACAAAACAAAACAAAACAAACAACAACAAAAAAAAAAAACGAAAAAAAAAAGAGAGAGAGAGAGAGAATTGGAAACCTGAACCTATTATTACTATTATTATTAATAATAATACTTATACTGCATTATTATTCAATGTTTATTATAGAATAGATATTTAAGAAATACATAGCCGGGCAGTGGTGGCACATGCTTTTATCCCAGCACTTGGAAGGCAGAGGCACGCAGATCTCTGTGAGTTTGAGGCCAGCCTGGTCTATAAAGCGATTTCCAGGAAAAGTGCAAAACTACACAGAGAATCCCTGTCTCAAAAAACAAAACAACAACAACAAAAATACATTGTGTGACAAAAGTTGATACTAGCTTATGTTATCAATTAAACCAACTACTGTGACATCTCTTGTTCATATTGCTACTCAAAATTTAACCTCATTTTATTTTTCATTTTAGTGGCAAGATTTATATGACATCTTCAGCTTGGCAGTAAATATTTACAGGAAAATTATCCCTGCCTCTTTGGGATACAAATTCTGTTCATTCGTAAATAAAAGTGCAACATTTGGCTCAGAATTCTATAGTTGGAGTACTTTATTATTTGCATGTTGATCTAAATAGTAAATAATAAATCAAAAATAATACAAAAACATTATCATTTACCTATTTATCTCTGTATTTCTACTGTCAATCTATCATATCCAATCTTTCTATTCTTCTTATATTTTTGGTAAACTCAAGACAGAAGTTCTTGTGTGATCAGTGTCAATCATCTCTGTATGATTGGGTCTCCTTTCTATTGTGTGTTCCTGTGGAGATGATGTTTCTATCTTTGGCTACTGGAGAGTGAGCCACAGGGAATCTTACTGTTTAACTGTTGGTCAGCCCAAAAATTAGAAGAGTTATTTTTGTGCCTGCTCTAGGTCATTTCATGTTAGTCTTGGAGTAACTCACCTCAAAGACAAGGTGAGACATTAAGTTCAGTGCCTGGGTTCAGCAACTCCTCTAATCATCTGTTCCTTTCTAGTAGTTTCTTCCCAGAACAACCCACTTGAGTGCTGTGCAGTGATGGACATGCCTGGGTGTCAGTACTTCCTTACTTCTCCATATTTAGTGCTTCAAAGTATATGCAAGAAAACTGATCTGGGAGCAAAAATCCAAAGCCTTTTCCTTGCATGTGATTCAGTATCATCAGGATGCTTGCAATGTCTGAACAACTACCAAATGATGTTAGACAGATTATTCAAAGTGTTTCAAATTATTAAATCCTGCTGTGGATGATTGATTGATAAACCATTGATTGGCCAGTAGCCAGGAAGGAAGTATAGGCAGGACAAAGAGGGAGGAGACTTCTGAGAAGTGGAAAGCTGAGGCAGGGAGACACAGCCAGCTGCCATGAGGAGAAGCATGATGTAAGATACTGGTAAGCCACGAGCCATGTGGCAAAGTGTAGATTTATAGAAATGGGTTAATTTAAGATATAAGAACAGCTAGCAAGAAGACTACCATGGCCATTCAGTTTATAAGTAATATATGTCTCTGTATGTTTACTTGGGGGACACTATTAGGAGAGATTTGTCCTGACCATGGGCCAGGCAGGACCAGGAAAACTTCAGCTACAAATGGCGCCCAAAAGGGGGAAGAGTTTCCACCTAAAACCTGAGAAAAAAGATTCTAAAACAAAGCTAAAAACAGCTTCCTAGTTGTCTCTCTCAAGTTAGCAGCAGCCTGCGGGTTTGAGCTACACTATGGTGGGGATGTGGCATGCAGGCTTGACCTAGGCTATGTTACACAGAGGTGTCTCCAAGCTGCACACTATGCTGTGTGCTGGATATAGTTTTTGCTAGTTACAAATAAATAAATAAATAAATAAATAAATAAATAAATAAATAAATAAATCTGAAAAGTCGTTTCTGGGCTCCATGCTGCTGGATGGAATCATGGATCCACTGCTTCCCAGAGTTGGTGGGAGCATGGTTCCTAGAGCTTCCAGTAAACGTACCATCACCACATTGAAAAGCTGAGGTGGGCAGAGCCAGCAGCCGTTGCTGTTGTTTCAGTCTTACAATGCTACAGTTTAAAGCAATAGATTCACGATGCCTCTAGAGGTTGTTTCATTGTACAGGATTCTTTTGGCTATCCTGGGTTTTTTGTTTTTCCATATGAAGTTGAGTATTATTCTTTCCAGGTCTGTGAAGAATTGTGTTGGTAATTTTATGGGGATTGCATTGAATCTGTAGATTGCTTTTGGTAAGATCGCCATTTTTACTATGTTAATCCTGCCTATCCATGAGCATGGGAGATCTTTCCATTTTCTGACATCTTCTTCAATTTCTTTTTTCAGGGACTTAAAGTTCTTGTCATATAGGTCCTTCACATGCTTAGTTAGCGTAACCCCAAGGTATTTTATATCATTTGTGGCTATTGTAAAGGGTGATGTATCTCTGATTTCCTTCTCAGCCTGTTTGTCTATTGTATATTGGAGGGCTACTGATTTTTTTGAGTTGATCTTGTGTCCTGCTATGTTGCTGAAGGTGAATAAGACAGATTCAGATGGGATAAACTTCTAAACAGTTTACAATGTATGTAAAAATGTATGTAGGCTTAAAAGAGAAAAAAATATATATATGTATATTTTTTACGTCAGGGATAATTTTCCTGTAAATATAAATGTATATACATATATATTTATAATTTATAATAATAAAATAAATATATATAGTTATAATTATTTAAATAAATAGTTTTTAAAGATACAGTCTTTAAAGAGACAGTAAATGCAGCTGTTGTGTTAAGCCAATATGTGTATTTTTAAAGATACCTTGACTTCAAAATTTGGATCTAAGGGTATGTTGCTCTGGAAATGGAGCTCTGCTTTTGTGTCCACAGAAATCAAGATGCTATGGATTTGTTCCTAATTAAAATACATTATGTTTGACCAACCAAGACCCCCTGAAAGGTTTCTGATGACACCATGGTCCAGATAATCCAACATCCAGAATGGTTTCAAGGCAAGTGGCTCAGACAATACACCCTCACAGACTGCTCCATAATCCTAAAATTTTCTTTATGTCCCCATAAGAATACAGTGCCCTCATCCAGTGGAAAGTAGTATGAGAATCTACGTCCAAATTCCCAAATATACCAAGCTGGCTTTAGAGATAGAATTTTGGCTCACTCCTTCTCTAAACCAAAGCATATTCCTAAAAGAAAAGGTTGAGAGATTGAGTCCCATATCAGAAGATCCCTCTAGTGTGGGACAGAGAAAAACCAATATTTTTATTTAAATCAGGTTGATTATAAGTGCAATCTCTTTCTAAAGAAGAAAAGAGGGCAGTATAGATAATGGTAGGATAAAAGGGTAGATTATTGAACTTCTTTTAAAGAGCAACTTGTTTAAAATGTTTTATATTGATATAGATTTTAGTTTATTGATACAAATTTAGAGTTGGTTTTGTTCTACTATATATATCTACTCTAGTTTAAGGGATAATGTTTATGTAACTCATTTAGATTGTAATGGCTAATTAAGAAATACAGATTAATAATTAGTCTTCTATGATAGTCAAACTTATAGTCATGTTGTTTTCCAGGTATACAGAGTTATATTTAAATTATGTAGGTAATCTTCAAGCACTTCAAAGACCTACAGAATATGGGATTTAAAATCTTTTAAAAATTTAGACTTTCTGGACAGTGAGACATGTCTGCTCCTGGCAACACTGATTTACTTCAGAGAGGAAGAAACTCCATATGGAGTTTATGTTCACCTTGGCAAAAATAGCCATTTGGGAATGAACTGCTCTTGCCTAGACTGCTTGATCAACTGGACATGCAGGACCCATGGGAAGGTGACCACTGAACTTTGCTTGGCAAAATGGTCCTTCAGGTTCCTGCTTCACAGAGGAAACTGCCAAAGGTTCTACAGGATATAGAGACAAGTGACTGAGAGACTCTAAGCCTGTGGGCTGAAGACAGATGCCCCAACTTTACAGAGGAACTTTCGATGACTGACCAGGCTGCCAGCTGTCTCTGTCTACTCTCACAAGTCTCCCAAAAGTTGCTTGCATCCTTCTCTCATTTCTCAGGTAATATTATATCCTTTTAAGGTCTTTGATGTAGTTGAAGTTGATAGTTATAATTTCCTTAGTTATGATAAAAATTAGATATAAAACCTTAGACTCACAAATATAGGATAGATAGGATATCTTCTTTATTTTTGCCAAATACAAATAGACTACATTTTATAACTATAATTCTTGCTCGATAATTGTTTTGTTATATGTAATTTTACTATGTTAAATTAAAAAAACCTTCCTTTAAAGGGAAAGAGGATGACTGATTGATAAATAAAACACTGATTGGTCAGTAGACAGGCAGGAAGTATAGGCAGGACAAAGAGGGAGGAGAATTCCAGGAAGTAGAAGGCTGAGGCAGGGAGATGTGGCCAGCCACCACAAGAAGAAGCATGATGTATAAGATACTGGTAAGCCACGAGGCATGTGGCAAAGTATAGATTTATAGAAATGGGTTAATTTAAGATATAAGAACAGCTAGCAAGAAGACAGCCATGGCCATACAGTTTATAAGTAATATAATTCTCTGCGTGTTTACTTGGGGGACACTAATGGGAGAGATTTGTTCTGACCATGGGCTAGACAGGATCAGGAAAACTTCAGCTACAAAATCTCTTTAATTTTATTAAATAAAATAGAAAATTTTCACAAAGAACCTGACAATGTATTTCTGATAATCATTTTTTACTACTGAATCACCATCAAACCACTTCTTAATATTTAAAATGAAGAAATAAAGACATATAATTTCTGTTAATGTACAGAAAATGAAAATAGTTTTTTAAAAAATATAAATATATACATTTATATTATTCATATATATATGAACTTAATGGTAAAGTGTCGGTTTTCATAGTATAAATGAAGATACAACAAACACAACGTAGTAGTATTATTTGATGAGGTTACATGTGTAATTACTAACATCTAATTAACTAGAAATTGCATTAATTTCTAGAATATACAATGTAAATTTTCTTAATTTTTTCTTCATTAGCTAATCTATGGAGAGTTACTTCATTTTTATCCAAGGTAACAGTCCTTCTACACTGATATACATATATGTGGCTTATGTTTTGAGACTTAGGCATCACTATATTCATTGAGTGTGGGGGCCCACAGAGGTTTCCTAGTGAGATCTGAGCTTATTTTATCCAACACAGCTGCAATAGGGGATGGCTTGGCCATGTGTGTGGTTACCAGGTGTTTGGAAGGGTCTGTCCTTCGCTGTGCTAGAGGGATGTCTTTTGCCCCTCTCTTTGGCATTCCTATAAAATGCCCGTTTGAAGAGACAGAAGGGGCCAGTGGATTTTGATACAGGTCCTCTCAAATCTATCTGGTGTTTCTGTCTGTCTTTTCCACACTATCTATCTAAATATTTCTTTTCCCTCTCCTCAAGTGTACCCTGGGAAAATGGGGGAGCTAGCCTCCTACAACTGAGGATAAAGAAACATACATATACCTGTTATTGCTTCTGCTTTATACTATGAGGGAAATACATATGGTTTTATCCTCCCTTATCTGTTGAATGGAAGACAAGCAATGACAGCTCCACTAAGATAATATAGTACAGGCTGGCTGTTCATTCCTTTGACCTCTCTAATGCCTCTTTTCATTCTCCACCCTGCTTGACTCCCTGGTACCTACTCTTATTGGGTTGCACCATCTGTGCTGTACCTAACCTGGAAGTCAAGGAGTTTGATAACCTTTCCTCAGTGGATGAGGACAGTGAAAACATGTTCTTTATTTCTTAGTTCAAAGAGATCCAAGGCTTGTGTTTGCGAAGGCTAGCACTGAATAGCCATATTCCAACTACTCTCTCCTGTGTGTGAAGTACCTATTTCATTGCAGGACCTGACATCATAATAGACACTTCTGTCCCCCCTGTTCCTGATTGACAGACTCAGGTAGTAAACTGTAGTTTCTTGATTTTCCTAACATCTTTCTTCAACTTTCTTTCATCAAACCCTGTCCAAACACCCCATTTCAGTGAGCCACAGTTCTTCCACATGGAATCTGAGTGTTGAATTGAACTGTATATTTGTGGGACAAAATTACACAAACAATAGAAAAGAGCATTTCAAATGAGATAGATTTTTGCTTGAAAACTTCTTACAAATATATACATAATGTAGCAATTTTATTTCATTTAAAAATGAGATGTCAACAGTTATTAAGTACTGAGCATAGCAGATGATTTGATGCTGTTGTGGCTCAGATTTGGAAGATACCCCAGATTCTACAAGTGAAAGTCGGGTTTTTAGCTTGACACTTGAAATGTGGTTAACACTTTAATATGTGGGCTCCAGTGAGAGGTTTTATACTGTTGGGTTCAAAACTTCAAGGGGACTTTGAGAGCTGGTGTCTTCTCTCTCCCTCTGCTTTGCAGCCACGGAGAGAGCAGACACTAGACTCACCAATCTATCACAAGTTCAATCCACCATGGACTGAGAGCAGAAGTCAACCAAGCCATAACCTTTTCAAGTTGGTTTTCTTAGATATATCACTATAGTAAAAAGATGTTGATATATATGAAAACAACCAAATATGTGTAGCATGTTATATATCAATTCTTACTAAATGTGGGAAAGAATACCATGTGTAGTACTATCCATGTACTTCAAAATGTCTATTTTCTATTTAAAAAAAAGTGTTAATTGTAAGCAGGACTTAGAGAGTTTCATGCATATCTGAAAATAAAGTTAAAAATCAAAGTATCTACATCAGTAATCTGTTTTTATTTTCAATCTTTCATGTGTTTCTTAATGATAGCATTACAACCATTGTCGACTCTTTTTCTGATATTTATATTTAAGAAAAATAATTTTATACCTATTAGTAACCAGCAAATAAGTAATTCATTTCCATATAAAATTTGTTGCAAACCAAGTGTGGTGGTGCACCCCATGCCTTCCTCCCTAGAATAATGGAGGCACAGATGGCAAGATCAGAAACTCAAATTTATCCTCAGCTATAGAGTCTAAAGACACCCTGGGCTATATAAGCCCCCATCTCTGAACAAATAAACATTCAGCAACAACAAAACAAGAAGGAACCCCCAGAAGAGATAGTCTTGGTAACACATATGGCATAACAAAACCCCAAATATAAAGTTGCTGATTTTTAGTAAACTGTAGATACTGTGAAACTGTAGCATGAGAGTAGAAGTTAAGATTACACTGTTGTTTTTTTTTTTTTTTCTGTTGAGTTCTCAGATCCACAAACAAAGCTCTTGCTCTTCCCACACTAAAGCTATTTCTTTCCATTACTTTACAGCAGATAATATTAATTCCAACTTCCAGACAACTGTGGCTATTTGCACTCAAGATATCAAGGTACTATGCACTAAGGAAAATCCAGGGCATATTAATTCTTCCTGACAGTTTTGTCATAGCAGAGATGACTATGTATTAGTTTTAAAGAACATTAATAAAATAAAAAACAAAAAGGAATTTACCAAAGAAAGAAACCAACATTCCTTGTTAATGGTCTTGCTATCTCTTATTAAAATGCAAGACTTAGTTCCAGAAGCTACTTTTAAGAGTGCTTACATTATTGTGTAAAATAACCATTGATTGTAAATGCAAATTTTTATGTACAGAATCTTTGTAAGCAAAGTGAAGATTAATATTTAAAATTATGGAATGCAGTTCTATGTTTTTAACAGTTCAATAGATTTTTAGGAAGATGAAGAGACTGTAAATGTTCATAATTTAGGAACAACCTGGATTTATACATTTAGAAAGATAGAAAATAACAGAAGCTATTGGTTATGTTAGGTTACTTGATATAATTATGTTTAGTTAACTTTATTGAATGCATATTAAGTATTGTCAACATTGATGGACATGAATTACTATGAGACTATTAAGGAAACTCTCAACAATTAGAATGTTGCTGTCATTTTTATTTGAGTAAAGCCTTGTTTCTCATTTCTGTGCTGGATGGGGAGTTCTGGCTTTGATGAGGATCCATATAATTGGAGACAGACAAGTTTTGAAACAAGAAGCATGAAGTCAGTTGAGTCCCATAAAATTCAAAGTCTTCTGTAGAAGTCAGGGATAGATGCAATACTAGTCTGTTAGGGCAGGATGTGAATCTAAGAGGAAACTTTTAGCAATAATCCTTATGATTGTTTTATATGTGAATTTTTTAGACATACATATGCCCTTAAATTACATCTAATCTCCAAACGTGGATATGAGTAGGTCCTACATCTACCAACCATGATAAAATTATCTCACACAGACAAATTAATCATTTTCTAAGGACAAAAGTCCTTGGGAATAATCACATGGCAGACATTATGCTGTAAAATAAACAATACACAAGCACATATCAGTGTTAAGTGAGCACATCTTGAGTCATATGGTGAGGAAATAGTGGGAAGCAACAGGGCTTTGATCACCAAGACTGACCTGGGTATACCATAGCCTGTTGATGTCCAGAACCATCTTTGAACACTCTTTATCTTGATCATTGAGGTGAGATCTCTCAGCTGGAACAAGAATCCCTTAATATGACTAATGAAGCTATTCATCTTCCTATAAGGATCCATCCCTGCCTCCCTAGTTTACCTTAGCACAATACGCTATTAGTGGGTATTGGGGATCTGAGTTAAAGCTCATATATTCACTTCTTAAAGGGAAATGCTCTGACCATGGAACCATGTCTCTAGTTACTAAAATCACATGTATGTTTTCATGCCAGTTTTTCAACAGAACTTTCATAAAATACTAACAAGGTATCCATATAAGGACTCTGTACCCATATTTGCCTGAGGTTCCTAATACCATTGTGGATACCAATGAGTTTAGGTCCTGACAAGCTATAAAATTCTCTGTCTTTATCCTGAAATAGATCATTTTGTCCTTTGTAAACTTCGATGTTTGACTCAGGAATGGTGCCTCTATTCTCAAATACTCAGATATTGATGGCTTGATTTTTCACAATGGGCTTTTGGAAAATTAAAATCATCGTGCGATCTTTATCTTCTATTCCACATCTTTGCATGAAAGTTCAGATCCCAGGTTGGGGATTTAGCTCAGTGGTAGAGTGCTCGTCTAGCAAGGCCAAGGTTCTGGGTTCGATCCTCAGCTCAAAAAAAAATAATAATAATAAAAGAGAGAGAGAAAAAAAAAAAGAAAGTTCAGATCCAATATGAAATCACAATCAGAGAAAAAGGAAATTATTGTCCCTGACTTTGAAAATACTTATACTATGTTGTATTTTTGAACAATGATAATATTTTAACACAAAATTCAGAATATATCAGAAATTTCAAATAGTATTCATCAAAGACCACAGAAGATTTGCAGAGGGCTCATTTGTGATTTGAAATAGCAAAACAGAAATTTAATATCTTGAAGAGAAACCATAATTTATTAAATGACAGGACCCTAGCATTAAAAAATCCTTTTAAAAAATATTATCAAAGATGGGAGTAGTATCTTCCAATTCATGAGTAGCACAGAACAAAGAAACAATAATACAAAATGAAAGAACATATGAACTTTGTTTAAAAAAATCAGAATCTTGGACTCGGAATTATGTTATTACTAATTTTTAATACTGAGATATAACGTTGTTCCAGAAAGTTAACCAAGTTGATTGCTAAGTTTACCACTTTATTTACAGCCTGCTTTTGTTGCTTGAGAGACACCCAGGAAAAAAGGAGCACATTATTCCTGCTTCATTTGAATGGTAAGTATCCAGTTTTGTCATTCAATGGGCACACAAACTGATTTGATTCTATGGTAATATCTAAGGATGTCTTCAGGGTTAATTATTAACTATCTTCATCACATCTGTGAATTTTCAGACTATTAAATCAGACAAAGAAATTATCCTGACTGCACACCTGCTGCTATTTATATATACAAGAACCTGTCATTTTAGGGCAAGGTCCAAAAATAATAATATCCCATTTGGAAGCACTGTGCCTTTAAAATATCAGCAAATGTAACAAGTGAGATTGAGCTATAATCTTTTAACTTTTATGGAGCAAAACTAAATTACAAATAATGAAAATGTGATAACATTGATTCAGTTGATAGTGATGCCCTAAATCAGTGCTGGAAGTAGATGCAGCTGTCGGTACCTTATTGAAACCCAAAGTAAATTGGGGCAGTTCCCCCAGCAGCATAAATTAGTCAGAACCTTGGAGACATTGGGTATATTTTAGGAGTGAAGCAATGAACTCTCTTTCTAAGAATTATGTCACCTTAATTCAGTAATTTGGTATGCCTCGGGGTTCGCATGTATTTCAGAGATACTGTAATGAAGTATGTGAGTATTCATTTAAACACAGAAGTCCCCCAAGAATAAAAGGCACATCTAATTCACAAGGAACACTTCATTCTCAGTGTTTCCAGAAGCAATGACAACATGGACCAGTTAGGTGAGAAAAGTTATTAGGAACACATGGAGTTGGAATGGCCAAAATGCACTGCAGAAATCATTGAAAACCAGGCCACTTGCAAAAGAATTAGTAACGACCCATACAGTTTATAAACTGTCCAGCCAGGGCTGGTCTCCTCTTTCTATTTCTTATGGCTCTCTCTGGCTTGGACACATTCACCACCACAGTTTGATTTTAGTGATTTAAGTCAAGTGTTATGCATACAAATGAGAATATACAAATAGGAGAAATTTTATTGGCCTTTTTCAGTAGTCCAAAAGGAAAAACTTATCATTGTATATTTTTGAAAATGAGGAAAGAGGTATAGATTTTCATGATGAAGTCATCATGTTTATGTTTATGACTGTTATTTGGTTACTAACAACACTTAGTAGTAAAATTATACACTACTAAACTGTCTTCATTCACTCTAAACTGCTTCTATAAGCAATATGCTTTTATTTTTGCATGGGACTCATGCATCTGACTTGAGTTTACTATAATTGCATATATTCTATTTTTTTTTTTTTTTTGCTTTCCAGAATAGAAATAAGGACAGCATATTAGAAAAAGTTGAGTTTTAGAATTAGAGGATTTTTTTGAAACCTTGTTCTCTCATTTCTTGTTCATTGTTATTGTTATTAATTAAACTCTTAGAACTGTAAGTTCTGATTTTATTTATAGGAACTGCATGTGAGTCTTGAGAGACCACGCTTAGCATTTATCATTGTGAACTACTTTTATATAAAGCCTAGAAATATTCATTCTTGTCTGTTTGGGTAATGAGAAGAAAACAAATGTTTTTTGCCTCATTTTATTTGGTGTTTACATTAAACGCTTAAATAGTGTTAGTTTTCTCATTACTAGATTATGTATGATTTGATTGTAGTTTTAAACTAATTTCATATTAAATTTTGCTAAGGTTGTTTCAAAAAGTTGGTTGATATTCTATGAAAAATAAAATAAACCTGAAATAAACACCATCATGGGAAACATATCAATAGGCCTGCATGACACCTGCATGACACATTTATACACATACACACACACACACACACACACACACACACACACACACACACAAACAGAGGAGAGAGAGAGAGAGAGAGAGAGAGAGAGATCGTCAACAATGACTGAATCCATCCCAAGTGATCTCTAATAATATTGGGCAGGAATGTATACAGCAAATGAAAAAATATATAACCACCATGTTATGATCATCCAGTGTCAACTTTTAAACAAATAAAATGTGAAAATATGAATCTGGTATTTTGATTTTTTTTGTAACTAACAATATGACTGTTTTGGTTAGTTATTTGCATGTAGGGAGGGGACTTACAGAAGAGTATACTGGAAAATTTTTCATATTGGCTAATGTATTTTTCCTCTTTGGAGTTTATACTGTTAAATATTACTAGATATGTACCAAGGAAATGTTTAGATTAGAATTTCTTGGACCCTCTCTTAATAGTATGATTATCATAGCACTTTAATTAAGGTACAGAAGTGTTGTCATGGTCACTTCAGCTGGAAAAATCAAGGCTATTACTGTGGAGGACAAATACTAATTAGTGTTCATTAGTGTATTAGTATTATTTGTATTGATGCAATGAAATAGCTGAATTAGGACACTTTATAAAGAAGTACATTATCTTTAAAATGCTGAAGGAGCCAGGTCCCTAGGTCCCATGTATTTATGATCTTTTGATGAGCAAAGACCTAAGACAAAGCACAATATCATATTATAATACCTCTACACACTCCCACTGTTTATCAACACACTAAGATCCATTAAATAGTTTATGGGGTTGTGGTACTTAAACTATCATGGGATCTGAATCATTGTCTATAGGTCCCACCTCTCTATACAATATAAAGATTAGTTTCTTTGTTCTTTATACCTTACAAGGCAGCTTATTTCAGCAAATGAACCCTCAATGACTGTTCAAGCCACACTACACCACAAAGACTGCAATACAAGGCTTTACTACAATATTATGAAACATGTTAGGGTGAAAAGGAATACTTCAATTTTTTATTTCAATTTTCTGGTACATGTAAGACATTTCTATTTTTTTTAATGTCACTCTCTAAAATCTGAAATTTGGACAAATATTTAACCTTATAATTAAAATTTTATATAAAAACAAGTATTTATGTACTCACTAATGTGATGAAATGATGTTTATTTGGAAACATTTGTCTTTTAATATTGCTCTTATACTTTGTGATCTGTGATGTTACTCATCTAACTGGATTATGCTGGTTCTTCATTGAGAAAAAGAATGTTATAAAAATGTTAATAAAGTTTTTTCCTTTTTTCATTTTTTATTAAGAAATTTTTTATTCATTTTTACATACCAATCACAGATCTTCCTCTTCTCTCCTCCAGCCTTTCTACAACCCTCCCACATCCACCCATCATTCCCTCCTATAAGAAGGTAAGGTCTCCCATAGGAAGTCAGAAAAGACTGGTACTTTCAGTAGAGGCAGGTCTAAGCCACTCCCCCTGACTCTAGGCTGTGTGAGGTGTCTTATAGGTAGTGGGCTTCAAAAAGTCTGCTCATGCACCAGGGATGGATTCTGATCCTACTGCCAGGGGGCCCCTTAAGCAGATCAAGCTACATAACTGTCTTGCTTATGCAGAGGGTCTAGTCCAATCTCATGCAGGCTCCACAGCTGTTGATCTAAATTTCATGAGTTCCCACTAGTTTGGTCGGTTGTCTCTGTAGGTTTCTCCATCATGATCTTGATGCCCCTTGCTCATAGAATCTCTCTCCTCTCTTTTTGACTAAACTCCTAGAGTTTGGCCCGGTGTTTGGCTGTGGATCTCCTCATTTGCTTCCATCAGTTACTGGAGAAAGTCTCTTTGATGATAGTCAGTGTATTCATCAATTTGATTACTAGGGTAAGCCAGTTCAAGCACTCTCTCCATAACTGCTAGTAGTGTAAGCTGGGGTCATCTTCGTGGATTCTTGGGAACTTCTCTAGCACCCGGTTTTTCCCTATACCCATGATGTCTTCCTTTATCATGTTATCTCTTTCATTGCTCTCCCACTCCATCCCTCTTCCAGCTCAACTATCATGTTCCCTCATGTTCTCATCCCCTATCTGCTACTTTCCATTGCCCTCCCCTCATCCCTGGTTTACTCATGGAGATCTCATCTATTTCCCATTACCATCCATCTGCCTCCAAGTCCTCCGTGTTAGCTAGGTTCTTTGGAGCTGTGGGCTGTGTCTAGTTATCCTTTACTTTACACCTAGTGTCCACTTATAAGTGAATACATACCATATATGTATGTATATGTAATATATATATATATATATAATATTTTATTAATCCATTCTTCAGTTGAGGGGCATCTAGGGTGTTCCAGGTTCTGGCTATTATGAATAATGCTGCTGTGAACATAGGTGAGCATGTGTCTTTGTGGTATGATTGAGCATTCCTTAGGTATATGCCCAAGAGTGGTATAACTGGGTATTGAGAAAGACTGACTCAGTATCTGAGAAATCACCATACTGATTTCCAAAGTGTCTGTACAAGTTTGTATACCCACCAACAGTGGACGATTGTTCTCCTTGCTTCATATCTTCTCCAACATAACTGTCATCAGTGTTTTTGATCTTAGCCATTCTAACAGGTATAAGATGGTATCTCAGAGTCATTTGATTTGCATTTCCCTGATAACTAAGGATGTTGAGAAATTCCTTAACTGTCTTTTGGCCATTTGAGATTCTTCTTTTGGGAATTATCTGTTTAGCACTATAGCCCATATTTTAAATGGATTGTTTGGTATTTTGATGTCTAGTTTCTTGAATTTTTTATATATTTTGGAGATCATCCCTTTGACAGATGTGGGGTTGGTAAAGATCTTTCCCCATTTTGTAGGCTGTCATTTTGTCTTATTTACTGTGTCCTTTGCCTTACAGAAGCTTCTCGGTTTCAGGATATCCCATTTATTAATTGTTGCTCTCAGTGTCTGTGCCTCTGGTGTTATATTTAGAAAGTAGTCTTTGTGCCAATGCATTCAAGACTACTTCATACTTTCTCTTCTGTCAGGTTCAGAGTATCTGGTTTTATATTGAGGTCTTTGATCCACTTGGACATGAGTTTTGTGCATGTTGACAGATATGAATCTATTTGCTCTAGGACTTAGTCCCTAGGACACAACCAGTCCCTGGGAACCCCCACCCATTGCTACCCTAGTTGCCAGCCAACAGGGAAGACTTTTGCAGGCAGGTTTTCCCACCAAAACCCTGCAATATATGAGGCTTATGCCTTACCCCAAACCTACCCTTCCCCCTGGTACCCCAGTGGCTTCCTGAGACACAGAATCTGCCAGCTCTCATTAGCCCAAGAGCTCTTATTGGACAAAGAGTGGCTCCCTGAGATACACACACAGCACGCACAAATTGGACCAAGAGCAACTTCTTCAGAAACAGGCACCTCTTTCACATATTGGAAGAAGAGATGGGTAGACACCAGTGCAAAAGTACATACAACAACATAAAGAGCAATATGGCATGGCCAGAACCTAGTGCTTCTACAATAGCAAATAGTTTTTGAAAGAAAACTAATTTCACAGTAAATGAAATACATAAAATGAAAAGAAAGACATAAAATATCCACAAATAAATCATAAACAGTAGTCAATAATGTAAATCATGTTTACATTTAGTTAGGGATACATAGGAATTTTATTTATAGCACACTGTCTGAGTACTAAAGTAACAAATTCACAGTATATTTTCAGGGCTCTCATATGTGTTTACATCAGTATGTATGAGAGTTGACAGAGTAGCGAATGACTGTGGACAAATGTAGGCTGTTCTCATTACTTCCAGCTACATGCTACATTACATAAAACAACCTGTTTTCATTTGGAAAAAAAATATTTCAGCTTGGAATATTACTTGCTGCGATGAATAAACAACTGTATAGACTAACCTATTAAAACATCAGTATTACTAAATGTGAATATTTTAAGGCAATACACTAAAGCAAGCTCACTGCATTTGATTTCTGTGGTTTAGAACTCCAGTTGGTTCGGTTTGACTCAAGGCCTCCGAATTATCTTGTGAGAGTATGTCAAGGTACAAAAAGTGAAAGCAATATTGTGCATAAAAACAAGGAAAACAAAGTTTTATCAGTATCTACAATGTTTGCTCTACTATGCTCTTTAATTACTATGTTCAGTCTTTTTTACATTCTTCCTGTTATTTTTAAATTATGATTTAATTATGACATTTCCCCCTTTCCTCTAGCCAAACCCTCACTCACATATACCCCACTCTTGTTCTTTTTCAAATTAATAGTGTCTTTGAAAATTAGTGTTGTTACTTACATATATTCCTAAATTCACAAATACAAGTGAAAGTGAAGTACGACTGTCTCATGTGAGGAGTGGCATGAAAAGGGGTGGCATTGAGGTATGAAGATGAATATGCTCATTGTGTGAAAACTTTAAAATGAATTAAGATTAAAAAAAGAGAGAAAGTTTGATCCCAGGATACAATGCAGAATGCTGCAACACCTAGTAACTTAAAGAAAGATCCTCGATGACAGGGTGGAGCACAGGGGACAGAGTCCAGAGCAGCGTCCCTAAGTCCAACGCTGAGTTCCACAGATGCTCTGGGACCGACAAAGTGACTCAGGCTCCCAAGGTTGATGCTTCTTTCAGTGAATGTTGGATTTGAACAGGAACCTGTGGGAAGTGGACAGTAGAATCTCAGCTCCTCACTAGTGGAGCAGTAAGTTACAGATGAACAATAAGTGAAAGAAAGAACCACTATGTGATAAATGGCTAGAGTCGGATCCTCAGCTTGTGTTGTACCTGAGCTGGCCATGAACTCTGATCCTCCTGATTTTACTTTCCAAATTCTGTGATTACAGGTGTGTGTCACCACATTCAGCATCATTCTTGTACTTAGAAATCTACCTGACATGTTAAAAGAGCAGTAGGATGAGAGTCATTTTTAACCAATGCTGTGAGACAAGGCTTTTCTTCCCCCCACCCAAATAAATAAATAAATAAATAAATAAATAAATAAATAAATAAATAAATAAATAAGTTAGGGGACAAACACTATTCTGATACAATGTAATTGAGTTTTGAGATAGAATAGACAATAGATTATAGATGATAGATAGATAGATAGATAGATAGATAGATAGATAGATAGATAGACAGACAGGTCAACAGCTGATATTTAGATAGATACCTATGTAACCAGAGTTCAAGTATGTCCTTAAAATACTACCTAAAGGATGCATTAGGGAGACAGAGACAGAACAACCATAAGCTATAAGCCAGCTTCTGCCAAAGAATGACATTGTCTCAAACAAAGCAAAACAAAGAAAAACGTCAGTCAGGGATGTTATAAAGTCACAAAGAACCCTTCTACTACTTCTAGTGCCTTGCCCCCTTCCAACATTGAAATAGTTAAACCATAAAATCAATACAATCAATGAATCAACACTTATAATGTGGAAATTAAAGAATAATGTACAGCAGGCCATTCTACCCAACAATTGCATCTGTGGCTCAAAGAAAAGCAAATCAGTCTCTGATTCATATTACTACTTACCCTTCATTATGGTACATTTTATAGATGACATTTAAATATAAGGTAGGAAAAGTAATACCATTTAATCTCAATTGTTATGTATGTGATAGTGTGTGTATGTGTTTGTGTTTGTATGTAATGAGTGTGCACATATAGCCTGGTAGACCATATGGATATATATGTCTATGTATATGGTGATTAACCTCTCTGAGATGAATTGTATATAAGGGAGGCTAATCACCTCAAACTAAAGGCCTCTAGGGTACTTCACGATTGTGCTGTCAGTAAGTCAGGTCATCTATTACACATGGTCACACACTTGTTCTACTATAATGGGAAATTTGTAATCAAAACTCCTTGCTCTACGTTTTACTGTGTTGAAAAGTTAGTATGCTAATTTACCTAAAGAAATGAAAATTTTAAATGAATAGTGAATACTAACAGATCCAATGTGCAATCTTTAGAGAGGAAAGAGAATACAAACCATGCCAGGCGGTGGCACATGCCTTTAATCTCAGCACTCGGGAGGCAGAGCTAGGTGGATCTATGTAGCCTGGGCTACAGAATGAGTTCCAGGAAAGGCACAAAACTATACAAAGAAATCCTATCTCAATAAACAAAATAAAAATTAAAAATTTAAAAAATTAAAAAAAAATAAAAACTAGAAAGTGGAAAAAGAGACAAGAAAAAAATAATAATTATCAAATTATCAAAAGATAGATAATTATTCTATCACTCTGTTGTTTGCTTGATTTGGTCTTTTCCACTTTCTTCCAATATTCTACAGTATACTTTCCTTTATACAGTTTACCTGGTAATGATTTAATGAATAATGAAAAGTATTTTTGAAATTTGTATTTGAGCTAAAAGATTAATGTAAATAATGACATAATTTATATGTCAGAGTTTTAATTAACAAAATCAGAATTATCATTTTATTGCAAAATGTGATATACTTTATTAGGTATGAAGTATATGCTACATGTTTTACAGTCATGGGATAGAGAAAAATACAGGATAATGTCTTTACCATTTATCTCAGAATTGGAAGGTATAGGTAATACATGACCACTAAATGGCTGAAAAACTACACAGAGGGCAGCTATCCAGCTACATGAATGGTGGGTATGATACTCACCTATAGATAAGTTTCTACTGTAACTATAAACACTCTTTTATATATTTTTGCCTATATGTATTTTATTTTAAGTAACAATATTGATCATTTATCAGTTTAAATGATATACTTACAGAAGTGTAAGAATTGATATTGGAGGCCTTCCTTGGGAGAATGTTTGTACAATAACAACAGAGAATGAAAATACCATCCACACATGGTATATTGCAAAACTTGCAGACAGGTACCCCAAGAAGCAATGCTGAATACAACAAAAATGAGTGCAAGTGTTTCTGTTGCCTTTTCTGAAGCTACAGACAACACCTGCCTCTTAGTTCTTAATTTCTATTCTTAAAGTTATAATGATTCCAAGAATTGATTTTGTTGAACAGTTTGTTTGTGGAAGCAGTGATGTCTGCCAAATTAAACCATTTCTGTGAAGAGTGCTCATTTATCTTCCTTGGATTTCAACCAAGCACATTTCAGAGATAATGACATAATGTAACTGCAAAACTTCAACTTGACTGGCATAAGGTTTAAGTAGAAATATTCCATCTCTGACTCTACCATATCAATATATATTAGGCATGTTGCCCATTTTTACATTCACTTATCCTTAGGGTAGTGAATCTCAGTTTTGTCTGAATATTGCAGTCACTTGGGAAGCTAGGGAGGATGTTGATATTTAGATTCTATCCATAGAAATTCAGATTTAATTGGTCATGGGCACTAAAACTCCTCCAAGTCAATCTAATATCCAGCGAATTGTAGAATCACTGTCAGTATTTCAAGGGTTGAGCAAAGAAGAGAGAATCTTTGATTTTACAAACATTCCTTCAGAAATACCAGATGAGAGCACTGAATGCTGCTTTGAAAGTGTTTGAAGATAACAGGTTTTTTATGATGCAAGTTTTTGTATAGCTTACTTGCTATAAATCAATAATTTAAATCCAAGAAATGAAGCCAATATCTGTATTGATTTGGTACCTAATCTATAATGTTGAGAATTCCAGATTTTCTACTATGTTATAATGTTCTAACTACAATACTATCACAAATGATGCCATTAGTATAAATTAAAATACATGCAGTATTTTGTTGGTAAATATTAAATAAGCAGGTCACCAAGGGGAAATAAAATTATCACATGTAGAATTTTATGATTTCCATGGCATGGCTGCTCTTAAGCTACCCTATAATGTCAACCTGCTCAGCATTCAATGCTGGCTTCAACAAATGACTACCAGTGGTATTGTATACACCAAACTTAATGAAGACTACTGACCATTCTTGGAGAAATATGTCAGTTCTTCAGTTTGTAAATCATTGCTTCTAGTTGATAGGGAAGAAATGAGAGGTTTGAAGAAAAAGAAAGTTTTTCAAAACAAGTCAGGCAGAAACCTTCAATTTTGAACATAATATGAATCAAGTATACTTCCTGTTCTAGATTCATGGCTGAGTCTCCACAGTTAAAGAAAGAAATTATATTCCACTATTAGAGATATATGTATATGTATATAATTATATAGATACAGTAAATCTGTATATAGAAACAATGTAGTGACTGTTAGGAAATAGGAATAAAATATAAGACCATGGCAGTGGTGGCGCACGCCTTTAATTCCAGCACTCGGGAGGCAGAGGCAGGCAAATCTCTGTGAGTCGGAGGCCAGCCTGGGCTACCAAGTGAGTTCCAGAAAAGGCACAAAGCTACACAGGGAAACCCTGTCTCGAAAAAAAGAAACAAACAAAAAGAAAAATTTAGAACTCATTAAGAAGAGTCAGCCAGGCGGTGGTGGTACATGCCTTTAATCCCAGCACTTGGGAGGCGGAGGCAGGCGGATCTTTCAAGGCCAGCCTGGTCTACAGACAAACCCTGTCTCAAAAAACAAAAAAAGAAAAAAAAAAAGAGTCAGAAAAGGCAGATGTAAAAGAAAAGAGTTAAATAGAGAAACTCATTTAAAAAAACTATGGATACACTAAAGGTGGTTAAAAAAAAAAAAAATCACATATTACCCGGGCACTCTGCAGAGCAGGAAACTTGCCTTTCAGCCACTACAGTTCTACA
Organism: Onychomys torridus; assembly: GCF_903995425.1. NCBI lineage: Eukaryota > Metazoa > Chordata > Mammalia > Rodentia > Cricetidae > Onychomys > Onychomys torridus. The sequence goes on along the minus strand of NC_050448.1, from coordinate 28,179,630 downwards.
GAGAACTGATTTCCATTTTAAAATACTATTTAGGAAATTGGAGATACTTACTATGATAATGCATAAAAGGAGATTACTTTGGATTGGACACAGTGACAAGAAGGAAGAGCTGTCAATAGAGACAGGAATTTCTTTTCTTCTCATATTCTTAACAGGAGTAGAACACACTGGTGTGATAATACATGGAAACTACTATATTGAAAGTCATTCTTCTGATTATCCTCCATCCTAAAATACCTTGAAGACTAAGTCCATTGTGATGGTATAAATCCATTGTCAAACTGGCTGTTTGGACTCACCTAAGAGACACATTTCTAGTTTTGACTGTAAAGATGTCCCCAAAAAGATCTAAATAAAGAAAAAAAGACCCACTGCAAATGTGCATAGCACCTTGACCTGGTTTCCAGACTCTGAGAAAATAGAAAGGGAGGTGCTACCAGGTTTCCAGCACTCATCCCATTCTGCTTCGGGATAACAGCTTAAAAGAAAGTGTCTCTCAAAGGATCACATTTGAACAGTTATGTTCCCTACAAATGAGCATAACTATCTTAATCTGGGTATCTCTTGCTCTAAAATATGTTTAGATGAAAAGAGTGAAATATACTAAAATTACAGTGTGGTTAGAGAATTCAGATCCTTCACAAAAAGAGGATCATGATGTTTTTCAGTTAGTAGGTAGACAACAGCATGCTTTTTTTCTTTTTTTTGGTACACTTTCTCTCATTCCTTCAAATCTGTATTTGATTTTCAGCTTTCAAGTTTGGGTTATACTGCCAGATCACAAATTTTAGTGAAACCAAACTTAGTTATTGATATCTCAATGTAATATCTTAAATATCTCATATTTAAACTGTATACTGATATTTTCTCAGTTTCTTGTGTAAGAAGTTAAATAGAGAAATACAGAAATATTGATATAATGTTATATATTATTAAAAGAAACATATGCTATGCCAGATATTATAAACCCCAAGTAGTATGATTTTATAATTTCTAATTTATGAAAAGTGTCAAATTACCCAGATTGCTTTTATATTTGTAGGGAAAGAAAGAGATTCTTGAAGTAGCATTAATTTACAATTAAAATGGAATTAATTAAAAATTAGTAGAAATACTGTATTTGGTCTCCTAGCTTAATGCATAGTCCAAAACACCTAACACCTTACTATTCACTGGCTATTGACTATATAGTCAATCAAGCTTGCTGTTTGAATGATCTTCATGTATAATAATGCAGGGGATGCTAATGGGCTTAACATATTAATATCTTCATACCTAAGATTGACATATGAATATGATAGCCTTAAGCCTTTTCTATAAGCTTATATTTGAAATGAATTGATGATAAGCTAATTATAATAAAAAGCATAATATTTACTTCTACTTTAATATTTTAATTTAAAAAATGTTATCTATAAATTTAATTATTTTTAGGATGTTTTGTTTTAACATTGATTATATTCACCTCTTTTATCCTCTTAATTTTCTCATACTGGTGTAACACATCAAATAGAAATTGAACATTAAAATTGCTTAGAAAATAAAATACTGTTTTCAAAATATGTTATTATTTGAAAAATAAACCTATTATTGTAAAAAGCCCCGAGGAGAATACCAATTAGCTATTTTTAAGAGTAAAAGTAAAAATAGATACCACTTGAAAATTTTATATCAGTTGATGTGTTTTGGCCCAAAGAGATACATTTTGTTGCACTATCCCTAGACATTTGTACAATGTGAATTCTTTCCCTGAATACTCCAGAGCAGTGGTGGTTAGGTACTCCAAAACATTTATTGATTTCTCCTTCAGGACAGAAGTGGAAGATGTGAACTTGGCAAGCTAAAGTTTCCTGAAAAAAATGGCTCTTTGGGGTTTTTGTGAATCTCAGATGGAATAGATGTCTGAGAGTTTCACAGAAACAATGTGGCATTTGTCTGGGAAATGGGTATATTTCCTTCTGCCTGTAGCTGATGGATATCATTTAAAATGCACATTTCTATAATTCTATTCTGGAGTTTAGGTACTCTCTATAAAATATTAATTGTTCACAATTGTTAAAATTGTAACTTCATATGTACAAAAAGTATTAGTCTGTAGTTAGGACAAATAATTGATTATTCTCTTGACTCGTTCTAGACAATAAAATTTTAGGTGATGTTTGAGTAGATTTCTTTAGATATGAACAAGATTTCCTGTATAAAATTTGTTTAAGCAAAAATCACCAAGAGGAAGAGATGGATGTGTGCCAATGGAGAGCTCTCTTTTCTATAAATCACACAAAGATGGTAGACTTATTGTATGAGGAAAGCCAAGTCAGGCTTCTGCATCAGTGAGGTTAATTCTGGGAACTATCATGACAAGTTACCAGATGGAGTGGCCAGCCTTTCCTCTGCATGTATTATTTGATGTACAATTTTAATGTTACAGGGTAGTCTGTAGGAAATGGCTGGTGCACATACCTAATGTGAGTTTGGCAAAGTACTTTGAAAAGTCTGTGGCTAACATTCCAACAAGAACTGTATGCAAGGACATCCTTCATTGAGAAAAATCAAAGAGTATGGCTTCAATTGCACAGCAATGGTGTCGATGCTATGAAAGATGTTTTTGCCTTCTGGGGATAAATGACAAGAAGAAAATGTTTGTGTGTCCAGTGTAGATGAAAAATGCTTTTAATATTTTGGACCCATGGTTGGTTCAACTCATGGATATAAAACCCATGGATACAGAAGGATGGCTGCATTGTTACACATGAGAACAACTCTTATTTGTAAAACTTCTAGAACTCATTCTGTATTAACAGAATCTCCCTACCAGTGTAAACTGCAGTTGTTCATAAACACAAGTCATTCAATTGGTAGAATACAAAAGTAATGGAAGAAATAGTCACACTCTACTTTGCAACAAAGTAATTGCTTCTTTCCCTTTCTGACTTAAAATTATTTCCCAACATAGGAATATTCTTCTTAAACAATTACAGAAGTTTGCTGGGAGGTGGTGGTACATGTCCTTAATCCCAGCATTCTGGAGGTTGAGGAAGGCAGATCTCTGAGTTCAAGTCAGATTGATCTACGGAGCAGGATCCAGGAGAGCCAGGGCTACACAGAGAAACATTGTTTAAAAAATTATGAAAGTTATATTATGGTATAATGCACAAAATGAAAATGAATACTATCTCATCTTTTGTTTTCTTTCCTGCCTTCTACTACCCCCACCTCTCATAATACTGAAAACAAAATGAAATGTACATGCATACATACATACATACATACATATATACATACATGATACATACATTTGGTTTTATTATTAATTTTGGTTTATTTGGTTTTGGCATGTTTGTTTGTTTGCTTGTTTTCTGATGAGGGAAAGAAGGTGTAGGTAGAAGGTAGGATTATCTGGGAGGTGTTGGAAAGGGGAGTCTGTGACCAGAATATATAATATAAAATTATCTTCAAAAAAAATAAATCCACAAATATTTTAGGAGTTTCTAGCTTACACATGAATCCAAGGAGATGGCAGATTTCTATTCCCTGCTCATATAGACCCAAATGAGGCCTATTTGGTATTTCTGAGTCTGCAAAGAAGATGCTAAACCAAGTCAAGTGATTTTCTATTTGAGAGTCTGAGAAAGATCTAAAATACGCATCTGCTGAGATGCTGAGAGCAAAGAGAAAATTTTCCCAGCCTCAGGAGGGAGTTGACAGCTAAGGGATTGTTTACTTCCTTGTCAAGCCACAGAGAGAGGCTTTGCTTCTGTTCACTATATGCCTAAGCTACTTCATTAATTTAAAGATTGAGGTTGTTTCAAAAAAAGAAAAACAAAACCAATGAACCACCCTAGAATCCCAAGACCAAGTTGCTCACACAAAATAGTCATTCCTCCAGACAGAAAGCAGCCTTCATAAAATGGTATACCAACTAGAATTATAAAGTCTTGATAATTGTATCACAAAAGCTTAATTAAACATTAGTAAAACTAAGCTATCAGTGTCTAGCACAAAGTTTGCAGCTTGGAAGATCTGATGAAATGATTGGCTTAGAACTTGAATAAAAAGAAATAGTATGCCATGGAAACAGTAAGAAATTTGAGGACAGTTGCAAAAGACATACTATGAAGAATACAATATCATCCCAAGGATATGATTTCAAGAGGAGTGATAATAAATGTATCATTTTTTTATTTGGAAGAAATTAATTTCAGCAGAGAAAACATATATGTGATTGATCATTTCTCACCAGTAATACTACCTGGTAGAAGTCAGTGGGAACTGGAAAGTCATGCCTATTCCAAAATCAGAATAATCAACTATGTTTTAGTCTTTCTCTTTTCAATATGATATCATTTTAAAATATGATTGTATTAACTATAATCATCATGTTAAATAGCAGATTTTTAAATTTTTATAATTGTTGAACCCATGAAATCCCTCAATGTCTACTTAAACATGATATGTACCATGGTGACATAGTTGACATGCCATGGATGGGGGAAATCTTACACAACCCTGCCAATAGATGAAGAGCTACAGGTAATTAAGAACTGCTGAGAGAAGAAGAATCAGTCTTACCCAAGAATTGAGGCCCTTATAGGTTAACCAACCACAGTGTGCGTGTGTGTGTGTGTGTGGGGGGGGGTGTTGTGTGTGGCTGGGTGGCTGTATGTGTTTGTGTGTCTGTACATGTGACAATAATCATTTAAAAATAGATGATGTATTTGACAGGGAATGGGACAGAGCAGGAGCTGGGATTGGTAGAGGAAAGGTTAGAAATGTTATAAATACAGAACTCATGTGAGAAGTTCTCAAAAATGTAAAATGAAAAATAAATTTTATATATGACCAACATAACCTCAATCATCTTTCCATCTGTGTCAGTGTCTGGTAACTGCCAGTCTCTTCTCTATTTCTTAACTACAGCAGTCTTGAATTTATGTGAGTGACTTCATGTGGAATATGTCTATCTGTGCCTGATGTACTTCAATTAATACAATACCCTCCAACTTTATCTATGTGGTCCCTGGTAGCAGGAATGGCTTATGTAGCATAACTGGGCAGTGTGCCACTGTGTATTTGTGTTGCTGTTCTTTGTTCTTTATATCTCTTTGGCAGTATTTTATACGTCTGATAGGCTTGTTTGTTTTTTTTTTTCTTTCCATCTCATTCATTTTCTCTTTTACAATTGACAGATGCACTCACAGTTTTCTGTTTGGTCTATTTTGCTGCTGATCTTCTTTTTAGCATTTTTTACTACATTCAATGGATTTTTCACTTACAGATTAACAAAACTTGGTTAAGTAAGTTTCTATTTCAGAGATTAGTGAGAGATATTGGAAGCAAAGATAAGTTTTCTCATTTTTTAACAACACATGCTATTGTGCTAATTAATATATATGCTTTTGTTGTTTTCACTCTTCTGTTTAATTATTTGAGTTTATTTGATTTTTATGATATTCCTTAAAATTTTCAATTCTTTGTCAAGCAGTTCCAGAATCTCTGTTTCTACTGTATTTGTCTCTGGAAGATTTTATCTCTGATAAATCCATGCTTCCATGATTGGTCTTTATTCTCATGACTGTCTTTGATGTCTGTTCATTTGAAGGAGTGGATATTTATTTTACTCTTCATAGATGCACTCTGCCAGGAAAACAAACAAACAAAAAACATTTAACAACCAGACTATCTGGGGTTTCAGAAAAAGCTATCTAATATAGTGTTGGTTCCAGATTCTTTGAAGTAACTAACAGTATAAATTAAGAGGAGATAATATTATTTTGGTCATGGGTTGAGAGGTGTGAGTATGTCATGGTGGAGAAAGAGTGGCAGTGAAAAACATTTCATGTCATGACATCCAGGAAGCAGAGTAAAGAGGCCAGGATAAGATTCAACTTCAACTTCTTGGGCTCCATCTCCTGAATTCCATCCCCATACAATGACATCACACTATTAATCAATCAAGAAATTATGAACAATGAATAATAAAGGTTATGTCATTAGCTTAAATGCTCTTATGCCCTCACAAACAAACCCAGGGATATGGTTTACTATAATCTTCAGAGTCTATTATATAATAGTATTGGTATCCAAAGTGAATTTCCTGGCCACTCCCTTCTTTTTCATCCATGGTGTAACTTTGTCCTCAGCATGCTGCACGGGTTATGAAAGAGGGTAGGACATTCATGGTAAATTCACTCTCTCCACTGTTTTCAGTGGACTGTTTCTCATGATTGTGTTTCACCTAGCTACTGTGAGCTCCCATTTTGTTTCTGTAGTTGTTACAAAGGCATTTTGTTCACAGAGATATAACCAAATCAATAGCATTTTAGAGGGCAACCCTTAAGAGTTCTATATTGTCATCATACACACATTCTTCTTTTTATAACCATTTTCATTAGAAAAGAGAAAAATATTTTAAAGTGAGTATATGATAATAGCATATGCCATAAGTTGAAAATATTTAAGATTTAGATTGACTCTCCATCTGGGGAAGCAGATAGGCTAACTTCAGATCTTCCTTTCTTCCCTCTTACCCATCTCCTCCAAATCATTCCCTCAATCTCATGCCCAGATTTGCAGCATCCTACCTGCTGCAGCCTCCCCTCCCCAAATGCTCCCATCTCCAGAGGATCATACAGGTTTTCCCCTTCAAACCTCCTTCACCACACTCACCGCTTTAACCAGACACCAAATCCACCACACCGTTCCAGAGAAGCAGGTAGCCTAACTCTAACTTTTCATCTCTTCCTCTTCCCCTCTAAATCCTATCTCCAGTCTCCTGTAGAAGACTACCTGCAGTGACCTCTCCTCATACCTTACGTTCCCATTTCTAGGGGACAAAGCAGATCCTCCTGGGATACTCTGCTTCCCTCTCACCTCTGAACCTCCTCTTCCATCTCCTAACTCATCCCAAATACTAAGTGTTGGCCCAAATCGTGAGAGATACTATTTACTGGGAAGCCCCAGTAGCTACATACACCTACCAGGGTGTGAGAACAATTACATAATGGTTAACACACAGCCATCCCATCACACACCACAAGAACCAGAGAGGGCAACAGAAACCAAGGAACAAAACACCCACCCAACAAAGACAAGAGTTGCAATCTTCCCAAACCCAGAGGTGCAGAAACCAATGAAAAAAGACAATAACAGCCAGGATAACATGTCTCCACTAGAGCCCTACTACAGTTGGCCATGAGTATTGCAACACAGCTGAAGCATGAGACAAAGACCATAAATAGCCTTTATGGATACAATAGTGGTACTTAAAGAGGAACTAATGAATCCATTAAGAAAAAAACAGTGGAAGGAAATGATTAAAATAGCTCAAGACCTGAAAGTAGAAATAGAATAATAATAATAAAATACCCTGAGGGAAACCTGGAAATGGAAAACTTAGTAACTCAATCAGAAACCTCAGAGATAAACCATCAAAGACAACACAGGGAATGGAAAGTGGATTTTAGGCATAGAAGACACAATAGAAAAATTCATACCTTTGTCAAAGAAAATGCAAAATCTAAAAAACTCCTTGCAAAATCATCCAGGAAATATGTGATGAAAAGATCAAATCTAATTATGACTGGAATAAAAGAAGGTGAAGGAACACAGGTCAAATACACAGAAAATATTTCCAACAAATTCATAGAAAAAAATTTCCTAATCTAAAGAAGTACATGTCTATAAAGGTAGAAGAAGCATAGAGAACACCAAACAGACTGGATCAGATAACAAAGTACCCTCAGAACATAATAAACATACAGACCAATAAAAGAATATTAAAAGCTGCAATGGAAAAAAATCCCAAGTAACATATACAGGCAGACAAAATAGAATAACATCTGACTTCTCAATGTAAACTCTAAGTGCCAGAAGGGCTTGAAGAGATGTTCTATTGACTCTAAAAGACCACAGATCCCAACCCAGAATACTATACTCAGTTAAATTTTCAAACACAATAGATGAAAAAAGGTAAGACTTTCTACAATAAAACCAAATGTAAGCAGTATCTATCTACAAATACAGAAGGTGGTACAAGGAAAGTGGTTAACCACACCCATGAAAACACAAGGGATAAATAATCAGCAAATCAAGAGAGTGGAAATACACACACACACACACACACACACACACACACACACACACACAGAGAGAGAGAGAGAGAGAGAGAGAGAGAGAGAGAGAGAGAGAGAGAGAGAGATGCACAAATGCACACATACCCAGCAAAATAACAGGAATCAACAAGCACTGCTCATTGATATCTTTCAGCATTATTGGTCTCAATTCCCCAATAAAAAGACACAGACTAACAGACTGAATGTGACAACACTATTAATTCTGCTGCTGCCTCTGAGAAATAGAATTCTACATTGAGTATAGACATTACTACAGGGTAAAAGGCTGGGGGAAAGACATACCAAGCAAATGAACCTAAAGCAAGCTAGGGTAGTTACTTTAATATCTGAAAACTTGGACTTCAAGTCAAAGCAATCAGAAACAATATGAAAGGACACCATATATTCATCAAAAGAAAAGTCCACTAAGAGTACATTATAATTCTTAACAGATATGATAGTGGTACTTAAAGAGGAAATGAATAAATCCATTTAGAAACAGTTTAAGGAAATGCAAAGGTACCCAAGTACATAAAAGAAACACTTACAGCTTCAGTCACATATTGAACCTCAAACACTGATGGGAAGAGACTTCAGCACCCAATTTTCACCAATAGACAGGTCATTTAGAAAAAAACTAAACACAAAAATGCTAGATCTAACTGAAGTTATAAACCTAATGAAACTAACAGATATTTATAGAATGCTTCACCCAAACACACAAGACTATACCTTCTTCTTGGCATGTCTTGGAACTTTATCCAAATTGGGCCACATACTTAGATACAAATCAAGTCTCAAGATATACAAGAAAATGGAAATAACATTCTGCATCCTTTATGACAATCATGGATTAATAATTGATTTCAGCAACAGAAACAAGAGAAATCTTTCCAAAACCTTGGAAACTGAACAACTTGGTATTGAATGAAAAATGGTCCAAAACGGAAATTAAGAAATAAAGAATTAAGAAATTGATCTATCTCAAGACCCAGCTATACCACTCTTAGTCATATACCCACATGACACTTCATCCTCCCAGAGACAGTTGCTCAACCATATTGACTGCTGCTCTGTTAATTGTAGTTAGAGTTTTCTTACCTGGCCCAGAATCAGGACAAATCTCTCTCACCCACCAGTCCCACAGTCTCTCAGACCCAACCAAGTAAGCACACAGAGACTTATATGACTTACAAACTGTATGGCCGTGGCAGGCTTCTTGTTATCTACTTCTTCTATCTTAAATTAGCCCATTTCTGTTAGTTTATACTTTGCCACATGGCTTGTGGCTTACCAGTGTCTTTACATGTTGCTTCTCATGGCGGCGGCTGGAGGTTTCTCCTCCCAGCCTTCCTGTTCCCTGCCTTCTCCTCTTCCTTGTCCCGCCTATACTTCCTGCCTGGCCACTGGCCAATCAGAACTTTATTTACACAGAGCGATATTCATAGTAATTAATAATAGCTAGAAATTGGCAACAACCTAGATGTTACTCAACAGAAGAATTGATAAAGAAAATGTAGAATGTAGAATTTACACAATGGAGTATAACTTTGCTGTTAAAAATGAAATAATGAAACTCATAGGTAAATGGATGGAACTAGAAAAAAAAAAAAAACCTGAGTAAGGGAAACTATACACAGACTGTCAAATATGGTATTATTTGCTTATACGGAGATTTTAGCTATTCAGTCAATAATAAGCAAGAAACAATCCATAGAACCACAGAGGTTAGGTATACAATAGGGGACTTAGGAGGAGGAATAGGTAGATCACTTGAGGAAAAAGAAATTATATATATATATGGAATGGACCTGGAACAAGAGGATCAAGTGGGGAAGCAGAGTGAAGAGGGGGATGAGGGAGAGAATCACAGGGAGACACAGCTAAAATTAAAAGCCATTTGAGGAGTGGTATGAAAAATCTGTTATAGCAGCAACTTCCTAAAATGTACACATATGAAAGAAATCCGAATGGAGTCTCAAAGTAAGAGGGCAGACACATTCCCAACTGAACAGTCATGTCCTCAAATAAAACTTCAAGTAACAGGATTGGGTTACATGTAATTGATGTTCTGGCCAAAGAGGTCCCATGGCAACCCCCAAACAACCCAGAATGTTTCCAAGACTACAGATAGCTCCCCCAAACTGATGGCAAGACCCCATTGCTGAAGACAACACCTACACAACTCATTGGACATTAACAAGTAGAGCTGGTTCCTACATAGACACACTTTATACTCGTTTCTGTGATATAGGAAGTTACCCTTCATGATATCAAAAGAGAAACATAAACATCAACCCAGTTACAAATGTTTTAATCTACAATGGTGTCCTGCCTGTAAGATCTCTCAGGGCAAAGGTAATTGTGGGAGTAACCAACAAACATCTGATTTGACTTAAGGCTTACACATGAGATGGAACTCATACCAGACATTGCTTGAGTAACTAGGAATCTGAGACTGGATAGCCCAGAGACCTAGGGTAAACCAAAACCAAATACTGTTGTTATAAAAAAAAAAAATAGGAAAAGAAAGAACTCTTGGTCGACATCAGAGAAGCTCTCTCTTGCAGCAGATGGGAATATATCTAGAGACCCAAAGCCAGGTATGCAGAGAGTAAGGGTCCTTGGGACACTCAACCCTTATACAGGATGTACCCATCAAATTTCTCCCATCGGAGCTTAGGGAATCCTGTGGAAAATGAGGAAGAAAGCATGCAATTGTCAGAGGGAATGGAGGACACCTAGAAAACAAGACTGTGTAAATCAAAAGGATTGAGACACATGTGAACTCACAGAGACTAAGGCAATATGCCCACAGCCTGCAGGAGTCTGCATCCAGTGAAAGTTCTAGGTGAAAGGACAAGTAGACACATGCCCCTATCTGTAACCCAGAAGCTATCTTCAATTGATAACCACTTGCAAATTAAAATTTGGTTTTCTCCAAGGACATCTCACTGTGGAAACATAATTACTCTTAAACTGCGTGTTTAGCACTGGAGAGAACACAAAACAAGCTCGGAGACATTAGTGGAGGTTCCTTGGCTCATAATAATGTGTCAGTGTGCTTGATATATTGTGCACCCCAATAAACTTAGCTGGGGGTCAGAGAATGGAACAGCCACTATATTAAACATAGTTTTAGGCAGTGGGAGCACACACCTTTAATCCTAGCATTCCAGAGGCAGAGATCCATCTGGATCTCTGTGACTTTAAGGCCACACTGGAAATAGCCAGGCATAGTGGTATTCACCTTTAATCCCAGTACTTGAGATCTCAGGTCTTGCTTGGGAAAGACACAATGCTTTTAATCCCAGGAAGCGAGACATGAAGCAGAAAAGTATATAAGGTGTGAGGACCAGGAAATAGAGGCTTTTAAGCTTTGAAGCTTTTAGCAGCAGTTCAGCTGAGAGCAATTCAGATGAGAACTAAAATGCTTCCAGTTTGAGATAACAGCATCGGCTGAGAAGTTGGTGAGATGAGGTTAGCTGTGGCTGGTTCTGTCTCTCTGATCTTTCAGAATTTACCCCAATAGCTGGCACTGAGATTTTTTATTTAGTAAGACCTTTTAAGATTCATTCTACAGTGTCAGGGCTTTATATTTCACTTTATTTTTAATTTAATGTAATTTACACACAACCTCCCACCCCAGTTTTTTTGCATATATATTATGGCTTCCAGTTGAGTGCTTTTATGGGATGTCTGAGTGTGCAAAAGAGTGGGGATCGATGTCTGTATCTGGTTTTTATTCCTTTTCTTGGGCTCTTTCCTCCTCTTTGTTTGCTTTGTCCTATTCCAATGTATCAGTGTTAATTTTACCTTATTTTATCATTATCCCATAGAAGCCTGTTTGCTTTCTAATGAGAGACAGAAAGAGGGTAGAACTGGATGGGAGTGGATACCAAGAGGAACTGGAAGGAGGGGAGGGAGTGGAAACTGTAATCAGGATGTATTACCTAAGAAAATATCTACTTTCAATTAAAGGAAAAATGCACTACAGCAATTTGAATAACAAATAATATTCATGGTTAAAATGATCACTTTGGCTATATAATTAAAGGAGTTTTACTTAATATCAAAATTTTAATTTGTCAGTTTACTGAAGAAAACCATAATTATCATGGCAGACATAAGACAGAAAAGAATTATTGTGACTAATGAATTTGGATTTTTCCCTTTTTCTTTTTTCCACTAATAAATTTTAATGGTATTTTAATCTGAATAATTTTAGTATTAATCATCATTTAAATATACAGAGAACTGTAGATAGATACTAAAATGATATTTAATGATGACTTGGATAGGATTTTATTTAACAATTTAAAAGGTGAAAGTTCCTAAGGCAAGAATAAGACAAAAAACAGTAACACTAAAACGTTGGGTAAGTAAGATGGTTAACCCTTATTTGCATCTTGACTGACTTGAAATCCATGTTAAGAATCACCTCTGGATGGATTTAAATTAGGATGAAAGGCCTACCCTGAAAGTAGGCTGTGGTCCTTGACAGGTAAAACGGAAGAAGCTAGCTAAGTACACAGATTTGTGGTTTTCTGATTCCTAACCTCAGACCCAAGGTAACCATGTGCCCTTTGTTCCTGCCCTTTACCACCCGACCATGGCAAACACTGGACTAACCCATCATTCATTCCTTAGGTTTCCTTTTTCTGGTATGTTGTCATAGGAATGAGACAATTAATGCAGTGAAAATAAATTGGAAATAAGCAATAAAAAGCTGTAACTTTTAACCGTTAGTCATAATAACCACTAAATGGAGAATGACACTTATTTTTATGGCATTTTCTTTAATTATTGAAAGTGAAATTATTCAAGGTATTTGGTAGATCAACAGCAATAAATTTCAATTTAGAAAGGTTTAGGTTTTTAGTTCAAATTGTTTATTTCTTGACTATGCATTTTTATGAAAGTAAATGACCATAATGGGAAGACAAACAGACCACTGTAGTAGTTTATGTGTGCTTGTGAGAATACATAAAGCAAGGAAGTCCGTGAGGTAGGGGTGGTTATATTATTATTGATTTTTCCTACTGGGGACACTGTATAGATCTTAAAATGATGAAATTGTCTATATTTTAAATAACTTGAATATAATATATATGAGAAGGAAGCACTGGTGTAAGAAATTATGCATCAGGAAGAGTCTGTGTTTGATCTGCTTTAAGATTAGCCGGATGTGGAATGTATGCAGTCAGTTTCTTTATAATGTGTGTATGAACATAGGTTCATGTGCTCAGTCAAGGGTTTAACTGAGATATAGGTTTTGGCTTTCAGAACTCTGAAATTTTGTGAATGTTATTCTGCTGCATTCCCACATAAGTTTGGTAGTGATCGAAGATTAGAAGATTGTGGCATCTACAGCTTCAGATTTTCAATCAGAGCTCTGTATATTAAAAAAAACTGCACCTAAGAACAGTTCATAACTGAATGTAAATTGCTAAACTTACCGATATTTATCAGAACTGATGAGTGACTAAATTCCTTTGAGTAGTAGTCCTTCAAGAACTGACAGACTCAAATTTTCAAATAAACAATCAGTGTGACCAGTGAGTCTATGAAATTATTATATAGTTCAATGGTGTGCTTATTTTCTTATTGTTTTTAAGTTCCTGAACATTCCTAATGAATGAAATTATGGCAGCTTTATGTGAGGCCAAGTATGGGACCTGGAGTGAATCATGTATTCCTAGATGAATGTTCAGCAGTTTTGCTTTGGCAAGGAGAAGTATAGCTGAATATTAGCCTGCTTAAACAGATTTTATTCAGTAAATTTTAATATTTTCTGAAAACTCCTGAGTTCTATCCTGAACTGTGGTGAGGTGATTGGGTATTTGACAGGAAAATGAAAGAGCAAGAAACAAACAGAGACTTGGGCTCCAAGCAGTTTAGAGAATACAGAGAGATGGTCAGAGTACATGCTATGAGGCTAGCTTGTCTGCTGTCTGGCCATTGTGGAAATGCAAATTGTGTTCTGTCCCCAGAGACTGGGGCACTAAGGCCTCCTTTCCTTTTCTTTTTCTTTCTTTCTTTTTTCTTTCTTTCTTTTTTTTTCCTCTGCTGCTGATTGCATTTCAAAGTGGCTTTCAGGTGCTTGAGAAAGATACTTCTGAGTTGTAGGAAATGTCCATACATCTCAAAGGGACAAAAGAAAGATTCATAATTGTGAGCCTTTTTTCATAAATGCTCTAAGATAGAAAGGTCAGGGGCCTATTGTCTGGTATTGGCTAGAGCAAGCAGTCCTTAGTCCTGGCAGCCATGAGCTGTCTCTGGCAGGCATTTTAATGGGGGCACAGAGGTCATTTAGGGAAAGAGACAGAAGCTGTTAGAACTTGCTCGCATTTTGTCCTCTCAGCACAGAGTAGGTTTTAGATCTGTGAGCCGTTCTACAGTTTTCATTTTCAATTAATGAAGTGTGATCTGCATTATTCTGCTTCTATGGAGAGGCATAGCCCAAGGAAACTGTTTCAAAATTTCAGTAAGAATGAAGCATTGTTTCTTCAACACATTCCATCAAGTTCTTTCATCCCTGAATCTAATTTTATGAAATAATAAGCATGGAATTCAGTAAAATTAGTTGGTATGTAGTTTTCTGGCAGAAAACATGTGCTTTCTTAAAATTCTGTGTTATCTTATTGTTTCAACTTTAATTCAGGTTTTCCCCACACATCTCTTGCAGCTTCTCTTTGTCTCTTTCATTTCAACACTTCCATTAGATTTTACAAATGAGCGCGCCTGTGAGCAAGTGAACTGAGAAGTCAATGTAGTTTGATTCACGACTTCTCTTTCATTAGTCAAACATGCATTAGATAACTTTTGTTAATCCATGTGTATAGAACTGAAAGGAGAAGTCTCTTTTAAACATTTGCAAAATTAAATACAGATTTGAGCTAATCATTCCATTATTCAAAATATTTATACAAGTATGAAAGTGATCTTTTAAAAACCTGTTTATGATCAGGTCCAACAGAGAAATGTCATTTATTGGTTTAATGTCTGGGTCCAAAATGGGAGATGACATCTTAGTCCATTCTTTCTAATTAGCAGAAACATTTACATGTTATTTTAATTACTGCAATAAATGGCTATTTGAAGATAAATGTGAACATGTTTAGAGATAATGAGGTACAAGAAATCTTGTAGAAGTCTAAAAAGATAATACCTTTTCATTTTTTAAATGATTTAGTTATTCAGACACAGTAAACAACAAATGGTATTAAAATTAGGATATTTTAATTAATTTAGAAAAGCTGATTTTAATCAATGTATTCAAATGTGTTTGTAATTAGAAACTGGTGTTTCAGTGCAATGCTCTGGGATCCCTCCATCAGGGAGAAGTTCACTGAGGAATTCTGAGATGGATGCAGGTGTGCCACATGCCTGTCTATTTGGAATTATCTTTAACAAAATGTACGCTTGCCTTATTAAAAATGGAAAATATGAAATAGTCAGTTCAAATTCCTATTATTCCTATTCCCTACTATTTAAGAATTTATTCTTCTCTTGTATATTACATCCAAACCGTAGTTTCCCATCCCCCAATCCTCTCAGTCCCTTCTCCTGCTTTCCCTCATCCCCAGATCCATTCCTCCTTTTCCCTTTAGAAAAGAGCAGGCAGCCCAGGGTTGTCACCCCAACACTGCATAACAAGTTACAATAAAGCCTGGCACATAATCTCATATCAAGACTGGATGAGGAAACCTAGTAGAAGGGAAAGGTCTAACAAGCAAAAGAGGCAGCGACACCCCCATTCCCACTGTTAGGAGTACCATAAGAACAGCACACTGTACAACCATAACATACATGCAGAGGACCTAGCTCATACCTGAGCTGGCTCCCTGATTGTCCTTTCAGTCTCTGTGAGCCCCTATGAACCTTACTTAACTGCTTCTGTGAGCCTTATTTGCATGGTGACCTCAACTCCTGTGGTTCCTACAATCCTCCCTCCTTTTGTTTTGTGGGGTTTCCCAAGCTCCACCTAACTTTTGGCTGTGGCACTGTTCATCTCTTCTCATAAGTTGTTGGATGAAGCCTCTCTGATGACATTTGGACTAGGAATCATCAGGACTCATTCCATTGATTTGTTGTTGTGTTGTCAATTGTGTTTGGCTCTGTCCTAGGTCTCTGGGCTATCAGTCCTCTTCAGGTAGAAACCAATGACTGTTCCACCTTGAGGCCCATGCCTGATGTTGCTTTCCATATTTTAAAGAAGTGAATATTTTTTAAGTTCTTATGTATATTTATAATAATTTCTCTGCATGTTTTACAAAACAAATTAATATTTGCCATCTCATTCTTTGTGCTATAGGATTGTAAATCCATGGCATTAGATATATATTTTTGATAGCAATAGCTAGAGATATTGTGATTTTAGAACAATGACACATTTAAAGCTTGCATTGAATACCAGCTATGATTTTTCACAGCCTGAAGGAAAGAAAATGAAGGCTCTATGTCCCTGCTCCTTGACCTCAGTGTCACTGGCCATCCTTTTCTCAGGAATGCTATGCTTACAGAAGGCCAGGAACTCCCAGGTTATGCAAATGATAAATATGATTGCTTTAAAAGTCTCATCATCACTGATCATTAATTAAATGAAAAATCAAACTGCAGTGGCATAGCACTGGCTTCTAATTACAGCAGCTAATTTCTCAGATGTGTGTGAAATGTGAGGCTATGAAAGCATAAACTAGGTTCAGGAATGTAAACTGGAACAATATTTTAAAGAAAATAATTTCAATTTCTTAAAAAAACTGTAAACAAAAACATTATTCAAACTTTCATCTCCTACATATTTACACGAAAAAAATCATATATCCCAAGAAAACATTTGAATATGAATGTACCAAGCAATTTTATATTCAACATTAGTTTATATTTGCTTAACTTTAAAAACTATGAAGAAGTTCTTCTACACATGGATCTATTGATATATTTTAGGAATAACTGCAAAATGAAATACTATCTAGAAAAAAATAGGAATGAAGTATTGATATATACATAGCATGGATGAATCCGAAAGTATATTGAGCCTAAGGAAGGAGGCTTCACAATAAGAAAGCATGCAGCACCTCCAGGAGGTGCTTGCATTGTGCTAATATTGCTCCTAGAATTTGTGGGTTTTCAAACATGAATTCCAATGCCAAATGTGGGATGCCACCCTACGAACCCCAAGAGATTTCCCACAAAATAGATGATATCATCATTGCTCTTTGTTGCCAATCATAACTAGACAGTGAGACACAATTGCTGAAGATCTGGATACAGAACTCAGAGAAATCAAGCTGGAATGGATGGAAGCTTCCTCTCTGACAGTAAGTAGTGTTCACAATGCTACAAGGTACTATGAAGGCTGTTGAGGGAGGAAAAATTATCAATAATACACTGCTGTAGACCCTACCTACCTCACAAGATAGGTCTTCTGCTGAAATAGGTGCATGGGTATTTTGGGGTGACAGCCATTTCCTAAATTAAGGACTGTCCCATGAGACTGTAGATCTGGCCAAAGACTTGTGGCTAAGGATGTCACAGACTTTATGTAGGACTCTAATGTTGATGTTTGTTTTTCCAAATGGACTTAATGTTACACAATTTTCTGAATATTTATACTTATATTCACAGACTACTGCAGGTCTCACAATAGACAGATGTCAAATGAGAAACTCTAAACTAGTCAAAGTATGAGTATCATAACTGAGTGCTATGCACCAGAGTGTCATCTATGTCACATCCTCTGAATCTCAGGAAACATTACAGAAGAAAGTGAAGGACGTGGGGTTGAAGGATGGGAAGGATGGATATAAAACACTGTTTTCTGAATTCAGTATGGCTATAGAAATCATGAACACCCCACAGTGATGACTGTCTACATGGCATACTAATAAAAAGGTAGGAGGGAATGGAAGTAGGAGGGAGAATAGCTGGGGAATAGAGAGGGTTGGTGGGAGTGGAAGAGTTATGGGAGAGGGTGCGGATGCCAGTGCAATCACAGTGTACAAGTAAGATACCATCAAAGATAATCTTAAAATTCTAGGAAAATGCTAAAACTATGCACACCACACACACACACACACACACACACATAGGTATGATTGGTTCAGAATTGTGAAACTGGGTAGTTAGGAAGAGTGAGAAATGATTAAAATTAGATTTCAGTAGTCTTTAGGAATTCATAGATACATTTATTAACCTGACTGTGGAGTTACATAAATGTTTATCAAATTCTACACTTTAATTATGAGCAATAAATACATTTCAAAATTCTCAATATGCAAAATTGGAACATTTCCTTAAATATAGTTTACTGTTATGTAGTGCCCCATGTTAAGTATAAAATTACCAAAATGTAGTTATTAAAAATGATATTTCATATATTCTGATTAAAAGTAATTTAGAAATACCCACGTTTTAAGGAATATAGATGAACACATAAACCATGCAGAAAATCATATTTTCAAAATATTTAAAGATAAAATTTAAAAATCAGATAAGCAATGTTAAGCAACATAAATTCCTTACTGTACACTTTGGATTGTTAATGAGCTTTACAGTATGAGAATATTTTTTACCAGCTACTAGTAGTAACAAATTACTACAATAATTTAACTCTTTTCTGAATCATTTGTAAAATGTGAATAACAACAATTTCTATTGTTTATTTTTAATATGTTTTAATTAAAATTTTAATGTTTTAATTAAAATAGAATTACATTACTTTCAGTTTTCCTGTCTTAAATCCAAAGTCCCCTCCCTCAAACTCCTTCTATTATCTCTCACTCTCAAATTGATAGCCACATTTTCTTTGACTATGATTGTTACATTGATATACACATACATATATATGAACACATTTGTATATATAACAATGATATTTATATATTATTGTTGTAGAATGAAATTATCATATATATGGAGTTATCAAGAGTCATTTAATATTTAAAATAATAACAAAGGTATTTAGAACTTACTGTTTTCATTTATGTCCTGCTTTAGTAGCATATAATATCTGCTTAAAATGCATAATTATATCCTTTTAAATTTTTACATAGAATTTTATGGGCTGAGGCAAATAGGTGTCTTCTAGGGTAAATATTCTGATCAATTTAATAGTCATGTCAGTAGATGAAGAATCAATGTGTCCAATTTTATATATCATGGTAATTAAACTTTCCATTTATAGCTTTAGAATTTAAAAAATGTTGAGCTTATTATAATTATAATGAAATATTGAACACAATTATATGAACTTTAATAACTGATATCAGTGTATTCTCTTTTTAGCTATATGGAACATTGAAAAGAAATAATTAGAAGAAAGAAAAGTTCATATTGAGAGGTTAATGCTTTTGAAACTATATGGAAGATATAAAATTTCAGAGTATTTGTTTTTGACCTTGGGCACTGAGAATGAGAACAGTATTTTATACTAATTTTAGTTATTGAAGAAAAAGCTTCAGCTCTGTGCAAAATGATATAACTCCCTTTATCAGACTTCATTGACAGAAAGATCCTATCACCCAAGACAGTACACCTCACATTTTCAGTATTATTTGATGATGACTCCCTTCAAAATAAGAAACATATAGTGGCAACAGTTACTCTGCAGGATTATTGATTGTGCCCCTTCATTATCCAGGTAATATATAAAATAATTCTTTTTATCAACTTGTGTCAATATCTCATTTGCTGAGAGCTCAAGAAAATGGTGAAAAGAAGTGGTTCTTATAAAATGTGGTTTAGAAAAACACCTATTAGCTTTCCTCTTTTTACAGTCATATTCAAGCACAAAAAACATTTATCTTGCTGAAGGTTCAAGAAACTTGAAGGATTATTTGAAGTAAAATTTATGAGCCCAGCGGTGGTGGAACACAACTTCAATCTCAGCACTTGGGAGGCAGAGGTAGGTGGATGTCTGTGAGTTCGAGGCCAGCCTGGTCTCTAAAGACAGTTCCAGGAAAGGTGCAAAACTACACAGAGAAATCCTGTCTCAAACAGCAACAACAACATATATATATATATATATATATATATATATATATATATATATATAATAAAAAGATTGGTTTGTTGAGTACTTTATTGAAAGAATAAGAAATCATGCTTGTGATTTTATATTTATTTCCCATAAGACATACATGAGTATTCTTTAAGTAGTTATCAATACTTTTATTGAATCCTGATTCTTTTTCTATGTTTATATCTTTCATTTCACTTATATGCAAATCTTTTCAATGAACACAGATTGTTTCATTTTATGAATATGGTTCAATGTGTATCCTCTAAATACAAATTTATATTATTCAAATATCTTTGATATCTCAAAGAATAGCATAACAAATTTCTTTCTAGAAATTATATATAGCTAGATATCAAATGTGTGTATGACAGAAAAAGATAATATATTGATGACACCTTGTTTCATTTACTAGTGTTGAAAATATTTACATTTGAAAAGAACTTTGTGTTTAGAAGTTTTTGTCATGTAAGCCTAAAAATTCTTAAAATATCATGATATCCCACTGTGAAAATAGAGTATAGGTAATAAAATCATATCCAGACCAGCATAAATAGGAAATAAGTAATGGTTTCTTTAAAAAAAATTCTTCACAAGAGTCAGTCAATAGAATTAAAATTATTTTTACTGTTAAAGATTTTATACACATGGACAGTTATGTAAAATGACTGTCTTGATCTTGAGTGAGATGACTGTAAGTGGCAAACTTGTTGAAGGATTGATTACAAATGTAGAAGTCAAAGTTAAAACAGTGTCCTGAAAGTTCAAACACAAATAGGTCCATTGTGAGAGATAATGCTGCCAGGAAAGATTAGGAGGGTAACTTCAAAGGGATTGATAGAGTGTGATGTGTGATCACATATTTAATAAAATCCATGATTGCTTTTTATAGTCAGAAATGTTCGTTGTATGCACAGAAAACTAAGCTCTATGTGCAGATCTAGAGCACATCATAAAAACACTTTCATGAACACATAGAACCACACATGGGTCAGAATGCCAATGGTCTCATGGGCTACTGTGTGTTACTCTCTGTAAAGCAATCTTGGAAAGAAAGTATTCATTGTGAGTATTTGTGTTATTTCCTATCGACTGCAAGACAAAGGTTCTCTGGATAGAGTTGAGGGATTCATAGGTTCTGGCTAGTTTAGAAATTCCATCTCATGAAGTAGGTCTTAAATCCAATTTTTTTTTAAAGTAGTTGGTTACTCTGATAATATTTGTGCCACTGTTGTACCATGATATCTTGCAGATAGGTCATTTATAGGTCACAGGGTTGTAGCTGTATTATTAAGTGGCTTAGTCCTCTAACAGCACAGAGAAACTTCTAGCACCATGGATTCTACTCAATAGGAGTAAAGGAATGGGTTTCAAAGTCCTACTTCTAAACGAAGAAGTTATTTGCAATTGAAACCTGGTTTCTCTAATGTATGTCAATGGTTATATCAACCACCTTCCAAGACTGGATGCAGGCCCAGGAGTAGATGACCAAGAGAAAACAAACTCTCTGTATTTGTTGTTGTTGTTATTTTTTGAGGGGGGACTTTTGTTTTATTTTATTTTGTTTAATAATTTTTGTTTGATTTTCATTTTTATTTGTTGGAGGGGAGAGAGAACTTAATTGAAATTGAAAAGAGAGGTAGGAGAATTTGGGAGGAGTTGGAGGAGTGAAAAACATGATCACAAAATATTGTTAAAAAAATTAAAAGAAAAAGATAATTAACCAACTCACTGTGTGTATTTTCTATTTATTCCTATAATTTGTGAATTTTTTTCATCAACTTGTGTTGATGGCTTTTTAAATGAGAATCTGTAAAACCTTGACCAATTATAAACAGTCCACAGATTAGGGTTTGAAATTTATCCGGAAGGGATCATAGAAGTCAAGTATGAATAAGAACACTATCTGAGGATGACTCAAGAGAATTCTCTTTCCCTGTATAAGAATGCTGGGGGATGAGTGGCTAACAGCACCCACTGCTCTTCTATATGCCCAACATTTGCCTCCCAGCACCACACCAAGGAGTTCACAAATAGCTGCAGCTTCAGATATACAGATCATCTGATGAACTCTTCAGACCTCCAACAGCACCAACATACATGTGGCCTAAACATGCATAGACATACAAATACCAATAAAAATAAGATTAATGCTTCTTTTTAACAAAAGGAATAGATGCTTTTGAGCACACTGCTGAAGAGAGAGGTTAACTATATAATGTTAAATCATTAGCACCTATTCATTAAAGTTACAATTAAGGGAGGAAATGCAGATATTCAACAAATGTGACCCCAGTGGAGAAACTTAGGGTGTCTCCATTTTCCTGCTACTATTAATGATTTATTGAAATTGTGTAAACCCTCCATAGGTGGCTAATGAAGGTATAACTAGACTCTAACTCCTAGAGAAGACAGCCTACAAAGAGTCATACAGAATCCTCGCTTCACAGGAGGAAGAGTTTTAATGGCAAAATAAAGCAATTGTTCTTCTAATGGTGATATGTTATACTAGAGAGGAGGAAAAACCCACAAAGATGGATAATAGGGAGAGAAGTAGCCTTCAAGAAGACTGTCACTCATAAATCAGTACTGTGATTGTAGATGATATCAATGTATCATATGTATTAGAAGAGGCTGGGGATTGATTTTAATAATTATACTAGTGTGAGAAGAACACAAAAGGTTGTGCAGTCTCAGAAGGTTGTCACAAGTCTTCCTGTGTATTTACCACTGTGTATCTAATATGTCAGATAATATAAATATTGGATTTTATATGTATTTTAAAATTTAGCCACCCAATACCATTTCATAATGTTGCATTAGAACAAAACAAGCATCATAAAATAGCAAGCATTATTGTGTATTAATATAATCTTTTCTATGGCATGACAGCATAATAGTTATATGGCATTTCCCAAATGATACATTTCTTCCAGGACACAAATTCTTGCTACAGATCAATACTATCAAGAAATACTATAAACTTCAATATCTTTTGTATTCTTCACCAAAGTTGACATCAAGACAGTTGTGTCAATCTTTTCTAAATCAATACATAAACAGCATACTGATGCTCATTATGTATTATCATTTTTTTCTTAATAGTGACAATCTGATCATCCTCATTGTGATTATGCACTAAATTATAATGATGTATAGCTAAGATTAACTACCCAGTCTTTTGTATTCCTCTGTAGTTCTCCTCACATTTAATTTCTCCAATTACTTCTTGGTGCTCCATTGTTTTTATAATTTAGGTTATGCAAAGGTAAATTTCAACACATTTAAATGTACCCATGTGTAAACTTGGAAGCTAGAAAGAGGAGATAAAGGACATTGAGAGGGAAAATCGAAACACTGAAATAATCCTGGATTGATAATCCCAGGTGTTATGTGAAACTATTCATGAGGAGATACGAACAATGGTCCTCTTACCCTGGATGGGAACTGGTAACAGACTAATGTAAAGATAACACTAGAGTTCAACTTTGTTAAGTGTTGAGTTTTATTGTGTTTTCTCACAGGAATATGGTCAAATGCTTACTTCCAAGAGCAGAAATGACTCAAAGACAAATGCATCGGAAAGCCCACTTCAGCATGAGAGCAGCCCACTGAAGCCGAGAACTTGGAGTCAAATGCACAGCATGTGATTGGTTCAAATGGTTGGAGAGTGTCCTTTGCAGGTAGGCCAACTCAGAACTGATGCCTTCCCTTCATAACTGTTCATACAGTCTTCAGAAACTACACAGAAGCAGCATCTCCAATTTCCCATCCACTAAGAAACAAATCATTTTATCACAATACTTTAGAGATATATATGTTGAATATATATATATCCAAATAAATGTATCTTCTTCTGTTAAAAAAGCAATTAATAAAATAAAATTGAATACTTTCACTTGAACAAAAATGCCCAAATATAGCAAAATAATTTTCTTCCAGAAGATAAAATTTGCAAAATGTGCTGTGGTGGCTACCAAGTATAATGTCAGATTTGGAGAGGCTGTAGTAGGGTTGCTGCCAAGAGAGGAATTCAAGGATAGCCTGAAGTACATAGTGAGTTCCTAACCAGCCTGGGTACAGAGTGAGAATCTATGTCGACATGGATGCCTACTAAAATGACTCTGTGATCATATTCATGTTGTCAGAATATCCATTTGATGTAGATGTCATTTTGTTCTGTAGTTTAGCACAGTTCATTATAGCTTTTTGTCTTCACTCATATTTAATGACAGGAGACAAATATCAGAGGTCACAGTGTCATAATATGAAATCTTTCACATCAATGAAAACGATAAGGTCTGCTCTCCAGTGCTTGTACAAAATTCAGACCTGCAAAGCATTATTAAATAACTGAATGGATTGTGAAATATGACAAATAGTAGAGAAAGTTAAACATTTAACTTTATATAATTGGAATATTGAATAAACTTTCATATTGCTTTTTCTATTTTTCTTTATTAGTTCACTGCTTGCCTAAGTGTAAGCTCACTGTTTGTTTCTGTGTTATATACTGTCTATATAGATTCAGTACCTAGTTCAATGACAATGAGAAAGACCCACTTGGTGAAGCAGTGTTCTCTCCATGGTGGAGCAACAGAAAGGCTGTTCTATAGGGATTTTATAATACACCTAGCTGGGTAATATCTTATTTACCAAGTGGAAAATTATTTGGTAACTAGGTAGGAATGGACAGAATGTAAGATTTGTTCCTAATGAATATGGAAACCTTGAAAAGAAGGATGAGTTTGTCACACTTATCTACATATTCACCCAGCCTGTCTTTGTCTTTCCTAAATGGTGTGGTGTACTCTGTTTCCACAGAAGACTAAGTTTCAATAATTTTACTATTGCATAGATATATATGCTTACATATATATTTTGCTAGGTAACAGAGCAGTAAATTATAAAACCAAAATGTCAGTCAAATTAGAGGCACCTCTGACTTGACAGTGATGGTTTTGAGTGTGAGGACCAGCAATTCAGTTTATTTCACTAAAAGAAAAGAGTTCCTGGAAGCTTGATGCTGTAGATTAATATTTTGGAGCCCTGAATGTTAGGCATAGATCAGTTCTGTCCTCAAGTGTTTGTTTTCAAGATGAGTAAATATGAGCCATAAAGAGTGTCTGAAGAGTGCCTGATACTTCTAAAGATTTTGAAAGTAGAGCTGGCAAGGTGCCTAAGTAGGCAAGAGGCTCCTCACCTTATTTTTGACATAGAGTCTATCACTGAAAGTTCATGTATTAGCTAGGTTGGCTTATCAGGGAGCTCTTGGCATGTGCCCATCTTCGTCCACCAATGCCGGGGGCTACAGACATGCACAACCCATGTCAAGCTTTTGTGTGAATGTTGGGATTTGAACTCAGGTCCTCTTATATTGTCAGAGTCAATTCAAACTTAATTCACTTTCGTGTAAGAATATTATAACAGGATTCCATTAACTCTTCTGAAGTTGGCATACTTACCATTCAGAATGCACTCCAGAATAGAAAGTAACTATTCAGGTTTCAAACTCATCCAACTGCTGTATATTGTTTGTCTCTATAATTTTTAACTAAACATCATCTTTTATTATAAAAAATCCCTTCAATGTGTTTTAAATTTATAATCTTCACATTCTCTTTTAATAAGTATTTTATTATGTTTTATTTATTTACTTAATTATTTAATTGATTCGTTAGCATGTTGTTGGGAGCATGTACATGGAACACAGTGGAGGTCAGGAGACTATGTACAGAGTTAGTTCTCTCACTTTACCATATGAGTTATTTCATGGGCCCTCTCTCACATTCTAGTAGCGTCCATATTCTATAATCTTTTTATTACTAATTTTTATATGATATTCTATTCATCGTTTCTTTTGCTGTACAGCTGATTTTAAATTAATGTAATCCTACATGATCATTCTGTAGTTATTTTCTTTGCTACTGGAGTTCTAACCACAGTTCCTGCCTGCATCTATATCCATGTGTACCATGAACCATTTTTCTACATTTTTCTTTGAGCAATTTCAGCAGTTCTGTTCATAATTAAAGGTTTTTGATCCATTTTAATGAGTTATATCTCAGCAGAGCAAGATATATGCAACTATATCTATATCTGTGTATATTTTTATTTGCATGGATGTACATTGAATATATGGATGCACCATTTATTGAATAAGCAATCATGCTTATAGTGTGTGTTTTGACTTCTTTCTTCAGAGTCAGGTAGCAGCAAGTGTTTGGTTTACCTTTTGTACTCAAATCTGTTCTACAGCCTTATGTATCTGTTCTGATGCCAATTCCATGCTGTTTATGCCAATATTGTCCTGAATGCAGCTACAAGTTGAATATTGTGACACTCACAGAATTTTTCTTTTTGTTTTGGTTTACTTCTATTACTCATAGTCTTTTTTTATTTTGTTTCCATATGTGTTTTAGAATTGTTTTTCTCCTATACAGAGCATGTATAGGACATTTTGGAACTATGATTCGGACTTCACTGAATCTGTAGCTTACTTTTGAACTTCAGCTCTTTTCATAATATGAATTTTAGCAATCCAAGAACAAGAGAGGTCTTTCCACCATCCAGTATCTCTTCAATTATCTTTTCTTTAATCTTAAATTTTTCATTTTAGGGACAGTCATGTTTTTTCTTTTTTAGTTTTAATCATTTTTAAATTTTGTTCTTGTTTAATTTTTGAAAGATATCATATAAAAATTCCTTCCCCAATTTCTTCTTTTTCAGCAAGATTATTATTATTATTATTATTATTATCATTATTATTACTATTATTATTTAGTATCTTTCTATGCTGATATTTATAGCTTGCAACTTTGTGCTAAATATTTACCAAATGTAAGAGGTTGCTAGAGGAGTCCCCGCGTTCTGTCAAACGAAGAACATTTTATCTTAAAACGGGGATAATTGCTTTATTCCTTATTTACTTGCATTCTATTTGTATTTCTTCCACATGTCATAGTTTTGAAACTGGCAATTTGAGCACTATATCCAAAGAGAATAGAGGACAACTTCACCTTAATCCAGATGTTTTGGGGTAGTGTTCTTAGTTTTTCACAATTAAGATAACTTTTGCAGTGGATTTGTAATAGACAGTTACTATAATTTTATTGTTTCTTCAGTACTTTTTAATCATACAGCCTTTTATCATATTGTCTTTTCAAACAACTTCTCAGTGTCTGTGGAGATGATCATGTTATATCTGTACTTGAATCTCTTTTACATTGTGTATTACTCTTTTTTGATTTTTGTATCTTCAACCAACCAGTGCCCCTGGGAGAGAAAAGGATTTTTTAAAAAAGATTTCTGACTCTCTTAACGTGTTCTTGTGAAGTTTTACATCTATATTCATTAGAATCATTGGCCCATAGAGCTCTGTTTTTGTGTTCAGCATCCTAGGTTGGTATCATGTGGTACTGGCTTTGAAGAATGAGTTAGGTCCTGCTCTCTATGTTTCTGTGTTGTGGGAAAACTTTGAGAAGTTTTGGACTTGTCTCTTCATTGAAACAGGATCATATGGAATAACCTAGACTAACTCAAAGCTGCACTATTCCTGTGGCAGAATCCCTAGTGCTGGAGGTGCAGGTGTTTACTACCATGCCCAGTGTGGACTTTCATTTTATATCCTGTCATAATTGACATGCTCTTTCCACTTTTCTATTTTGAGTACATAATACAATTTTTCTTTGGGTGTTATACTTTCAATTGCATGATTTTAATTTATCTCAACATATGTGAGCTAAAATGAGAATAAGCTAGAGTTGGTTCTCTCACTTTACCATGTCATGTAATATTTTCCTTGCTATTTTATAACATAGATATTAACGTGTTTTAGAAGCCCTGTCTCCAAATTCTAAAGTATCAGTTTCCATTGGTTTAGGTTTATTATACTTTCTTATTCCTTCAATTATAGAGCATTTTTTTCACCTTTTATGTTCTGATGACTGACATTTAAAGAATCATGATCTTGCCTTGCATCTTTGACTGAATTTAGTTGTAGTAACTAAACAAATGAAAGCTCCCTGAGAGCCAGCGATGCTTGATTTGATTCTTTGACAGGACTGATTTCTCAGTTTCTTTTCATTCTTGGATGTTAATTCTCTTTAAAATTAAGGAATGTCTTTTCTTCTGACATGTGAACTGAATTTCGAAGAGCTTGGTGGCATTTTACTATCTGGGCTTCCAATTCAGTGTCTCCTCATTCTGTGTGACCTATTGTCTTAGTGCTAACAAATTATTTCCTTCTTAGAACCTTAGACAGACAGCTCAGATGTGTTGTGTGACAAAACTTTTCCTGAAGAGATACTACATATATGTTTACTCACTGTAGATAGGAGGACACCTACAACAAATCAAAGTGTGTGTGAGTGTGTGTCTGTGTGTGTGTTGCGGTGTGTGTGTGTGTGTGTGTGTGTGTATGTGTGTGTGTGTATGTGTGTGTGTGTATGCACATGCGTACATATCACCAAAATTCAAGTCGGTGAGCCAATGAGTTTTATTGGGGTAACTTATAGGAATAAGTGTGAGGGCTA
This sequence comes from Onychomys torridus, assembly GCF_903995425.1. Taxonomy (NCBI): domain Eukaryota; kingdom Metazoa; phylum Chordata; class Mammalia; order Rodentia; family Cricetidae; genus Onychomys; species Onychomys torridus. The sequence goes on along the minus strand of NC_050448.1, from coordinate 28,150,963 downwards.
CTTACAGGTCCAGAAATGACAACAAAGCTCAGAAATGGGGAGTGTACTGAGGAGCCTTTAGGCAGCTCAACAGATTGGAGAGTGCTTTTTAACTCAGTTGTTATAATCTTCTCCAGGTAGGTAGGCTGGCTTCTGCTTCATCCAGTTAACAGGCCTGATCTCAGGGGTTTCTTGACATCTTGGCTTGTCTGAGAGATCTTTATTGTTTATATAATCTTGGGGATGGAGGGACCTAGCAAATTTGGTCAGTTTCAGGAACTTCCTGAAGTTGTTTTGGTTGATTACCTTCTTTCACCAGGAGCTCCCATGCAGGGTGGAATGTCTCAATCTCAGAGGAAACTGCAGCATGATCTAAATCAGGATAGATTTCTACCTTTCTCCTAGACAGTCTTTGCTACATTTCTCTCTATTTTATCTCCAACTTCCAGTATTGTTGAAAGCCCCATCATTTTTCTTCTTTGTCACCAAAGATGACATGCTTCTAACCAGAGTCTTAGAAAATCTCCTGAATTTCATTTTATATATTGTTCCTCTTCTATGAATCATGGTCCTAAACTCCTTCAGTTTTTGTTAGTTATTTTATTAATGTTTGAAAATGCTAATTCATGCATGTTTTCAATATCACAATTATTTTGGTAATAAACCATATGATTTATTTAAATACCCTATGATGAACAAAAGCAAAGCTTAAATACTCCCCAGACATGACCCATTTAAATAGTTTTAGTAGCCTATCCTTCCCATTTAAAACATGGTATTTACACATTTCATTTAAATTATTTTTACTCTCTAGGTATATATGAGTTAAGTTTTTCTTTTTAAACATTTATTTCAAACTGTTTCCAACTTACAATTTGCCTGTATTTCTTACTCTGTCTTCTTTATGCTGGCATCTTCCATAGCTGCAGTATAATTGTCAAGAACTGGAAATCCAATTTCTTGGGTCTTTTTAACTAAAAACCTTCTAAAGTTTCTAATGAGGAAAAATGTACCAACTGTATATGTGCAATGCTGTCATCTGCAATGTTATCACATAAATGGGTGTTTTCTCTCTGCGGTTGTTCTGTATAACGGGAGAACTTCATTAAGAAAATGAAGAACTCAAAACAAAATTTGCTTTCCACTGTTACAAAAGCAATTGACTAACAAACATTGTAACTTTCAAAACAAAAATGGCATCTTTACTATTTAAGTTTCATTTGATATCACCTTTTACACATAGAATATGCTGCCTTAATGCTTAAAATGTATACTGATTTCATGAAGGAAGGTTTTTTTTTTTTAATTCTCAGGAGGAGAAAGACAGTTTTCAAGCCACATTCCACAGAAAACACTGTTTGAACTGGTCTGTTTCACTGTAGCAAAAAGAAAGCCTCCAGCTGATCCCTTTGATTTCCCTAGCTGGTTTGTTTGATTACCCTCATATGGATAATGCAGAAGCCATATGGGGAGAATTTACTTCTCTGTATTTGCAACGAAAACCTGCTGGGATGCTTAGATCTTACTGCTTCTAAGCAAACAAAAGAGAAAGCCACACAATTTTTATTTCAGGGCAAGGAATGAAGCTGGTAATAGTCAAAATAAAAAGGCCACTCTTAGGCATTAGGGAGTGTATAATTTGGCCCAAAGATATTTGATTTTTCTACTTTGTTTGGTCTGTTAGTTTTGGTTGTTTTGTTATTGTTTCCACAGTGTCTCATTTCACTACCTTAATTCCATAATTTATCTTTGCCAGACTAAAGCATCCTAAGGATCATACGCATGTGTTTTATCTATTCAACCTATTCACTTTAATCACTAATAAAAATAAACTAATAGTCTACTCTCAAATAGCAGCCATTCATATATTCATTCACATAGTATTTCATAAATTTTATTGCATGCCAAATGAATGCAAGTATTTTTCTGGTTTTAGAGAGTCTGTAATAAAGAGAAGAGAAATGTCAGTTGTTATCTTCAGTCTGTGGATGTGACTTTCACTATTATTTTTCAGTAACTGAAGTATTGTTATGTTGCTGGGCAATTATTATAGAGCATATAAGAACAAATAATGAATAGGTCTGTATCCTCTGACACCAACTGGTTGTCCTAGAGTCCACGTCATTTTTATACAACCCAGAGTTGGCACATATACCAAAATTTAAAGACTCTATCCTATAATATGTTCCCCATTTTATATAATAGCTATAAGTCTTAGACTACTCATAATTCTGACTGATGATTGAAAGCTTCAGAAATCCTCTTGAAAAATTCAATAGCTTACTAGAATGCTTTACAGAACTAAGACACCAGCATTTATGAGTCTATTATGTGGCATACAACTTAGCCTGAAATTGAGGAATATGTGTAGGAGAGAGATGGGCCTCTGTGTGACACGCTCCCTGAATTCTCCCTGTGTTCCCTATCTCCAAAGTACTTTTTACTCTGGGTTATAGAGTTCATTACATAAGTCCAATCATGTAGTTATAGCTTTCAAATCAACATCCATTGTTAATTCAACTGAATGATTAACCTCTTTTCCATTTTCAGATTGTTGTTGAGATTGTAATTTGTAAACTTCTACTTATGGTTTTGCCTTTCTGACCAACAAGCCATATTTCAGAACTCTCCAGAACTTTTGGGGAGAAGGTATTTATTAGTAATTTTGTCACTATCAACTTTCCAAAGTTCTTAGGAGCTCTATGTTGAGAACTAGGACAAAAGACAAAGATTTCATTTGTTTTTCAGTATATCATAGAAAGTTCAGGGTACAGTGTTTAAATGAGAGATTAAGAATATTCTTTCTTGTTTGCATTTGAACAGATGCTGTAATATAGTAAGAGACTAAGGTAAGTTCATGAATGGTTTCATGACATTGCCAAGCTCATGGAACAACAAAAATAAAGACAGGGAGAGAAGGAAAGTGAAAGGAGGTTTGATAGAAGATGAAAGCACAGGACTGTTGATGCTGGTGAGCTACTTTTAGGTTATGGACCAAGGTACGAAAGTCAGTGAATACAGGTGTTTTTAAGAAAAATAATGGCTATTTTGATCAACATTTTTATAAGGCTCACTAATAGCTGTGCATAAATGGACGGTGGGGAACACAGGACTGGAAGTTGTGAAGTGATGCTTTTTCTTGCTATTAAATGTATGGATATATAGACTTGGCATTTTGAAAGTGTTGAATAATGGAAACAGAACTTGTAGCTGACATGATAGTTCCTCTGGGAAGTCTTCTCTGAATTATTATGCAGAGCTAAGTGCATTCTTTTCTGAACCCACAGAACATCATTTTCAAATGTCTATTAGAAATGGAACCTACTGCATTTTTATGGCTATTTGATTATATGTCTACAACCACCATTAGGAGATTATAGGCCCCCAGAGAAGATATTCTAAGTTTCTACATCTTTCTGCCCAGTGGTTACTATGGTGTTGGTAATCAATAAGTTTTACCAGATGTGTGAATGGACTCAATCTTTGCAATGTTTCTTTTCAGACTTAAATATCCAGCTTCCAATACTGCTTGTCAATTATAGTTTTATATAAATAAAAAGGTGTTTTAAAATTAAACCTATTTAATCTAGCATGAATGAATATATATAATATAATTGAGATGATAATCATTAACAATATTTTAATATTATACATTCTAACACTTTCATTGCCTTTGTTGTATTCAATTTTTCTTTCCTATGGTTTTATTTTTATTTTATTTTTTTGGAGTCAATTACCTATGGTGGGACACTTTTTACAGTCTTGATGCAGGGAGGATGGGCTTGAACCTGCCTCAAACAGGTTTTGCTTACTCCCCATGGGAGGCTTTACCTTTCCTACGGTTTTAACCCATAAAGTAATACAATTAGATACAATTTCTACTCTATAAAATATGGTTAGGAGTCTCATATAGTTGTCCACAACTAATGGAAATTTGAGGTGAAAAATAATATATTCAATTCCACACGTATAATATTATCTTCTGAGAAATAAGCAAACACATTTGATAACATACCATAGTCAGTAAAGCATAAAAGATTAAATATTATTTTGTTCTTCTCTTTTATAACACCATAATATTAAAAGTCCTTTCTTGTAACTAAATATTCATAAAACAATCAGTAAAACACATATATGAAATAAAACATTGGCACCAAGTTATAATGTGAGATAATTAAATATAGTCTGGAACAGTCATGCTTCAGTTGCTTGTGGAAATATTTATAAAAAATATCTTGTCATTTAATTTGAATTTATGCTTCTTATTTTAAATAAATAATTTTAATAAGAGGAAACAAGTCAGAAAAAATGCACATAAGGTTTTGTATTTTAAGTGTTAATTAACTGCAAATTGTTTGAAAACATTATAATTTCATAATATAAAGCAAAATAATTTTATGAAAAATAAACTAAACTTTACTTAGAAAATAGGACATAAGAGGACCCTAGCATCTGAAGTGCTTTTGCTTTATATTTATTTTGAGACCATAGTATACATTTACCATGTCTGTGGTTGATTTTAATAAACTAAAGTATTTTAAGAAATTTACTTTGGAGTTATTTATAGAACAAAGGATTTATAAATGAGACCAGTCTTGGCTCTAATTATTATGGCTATATTTCATACTAAAATATTCATTTTATTTAGCATCTTGAGCTTGAACCAAAACAAAATTTCTGTATTTTTAAATAGTTAACATCTAAGTCAAAATGACTGGTACCCCATTAAAACAGATTCTGACTATGAAGTCCCCTTGCAGAAGCACTGTTGTTAGTTATTCGTTCACTCATGATTTACTCTGTTGCCCAGGACATTAAAATACAGCAATGTGACAACTGTTACCTTTTCTTATAACTCCCAGGAAGAAATGCTGTATCCTTTCAAATAATGCAATTACTATGGGGGGCCACATTCAACTGATGTTGCTTTAAATTAAACAGCAAGCATTAGATCCATTCGATTTGATTATTTTAAGAAGAGAAACCTTTGGGCAGAATTACAAATTAAACTATTGTTTCTTTGGAAGGACATTCATTTCTTGAGGCTTATCGACACAGTCTAATTTACTTTTAATGCAGTGTGTCGAGCACTGGAAATCACATACCTTGTTTCTGCATCATGTTCTGCAGGGGTTTACCTCATGAGATTAAGAAATCAATGTGTATACCAGGTACTCAGCTTATTCCCTCCCTTGAGTTCACTAAAGCTTATACATCTCTACTTAGTGAAGCCTGCTGAGAAGCAGAGAACAGTTACTGTTGCTTCAAAGCAGTTCCAAGTATCCCTCTGAAGCTGCATTCCCTAGGGCACAATTAGGACCATTCCTACTTTTCACACACAACTACCTTTTAATTGCTTTGAAGTGATTGTAATTATTTCTTTCTGACCACTGTGAGGCCTGGATGAACAAAGGTTACTAGGAGGGCTTCAGTGTTTACTCCTCAAGACGGAGTTAAATAACAATTGAGAAGTTAGTAGGACCATGCTCTTTGTCCCATAGGAGGTGTCACAGGAAGTAGAGAAGACACACATAACCTCCCGGACAACAAAGGAATCAAGTTGAATATTCAGGAATTATATAATCTTCATTTTATGGAGATTCAGCAAATATCTCTGAAAACTTAATCTGCTCAATTAGCCCATCAGTCTTAGATTAGAGTAGTTGAAAGTCGATTCAATAATTCACGTATACAGTTACTTTTTGATACTGAATTTTACTTATACACCTAAAAATTTCTATCACACATTAAAGTTGTCTTTAATTTGACTTGTATATTAAAATAAAGAATGCATTTATGCCCAGAAGGGCCAGGAGACATGTCAGGATTGAAAAGTACTTCCCTGCCAGATGACCCAAGTTCAGTTCCTTGTACCCATGTTGGGCAGCTCAAAATTACCTGTAATTTCAGTTTCAGGTGATCCATTCCTTTTCCTGTCCCCAACAGGCCCTTGCATGCATGTGAATATACTCACACAGATGCACACACATGCACATTAAAGTATAAGTATCAGAAGAATGTATAATTAAATTCATTAGTGAAAGTCATTCATATCTTTTATGACATTTACTTTGTTTTCATTGTCAACATGGCTAGGAAGGCATTTTTAAATTTAGATCAAACAATAACTTCCCCATTAGAAAATCTAATCGCCAACCCTTACCATTCAAAGTCTGCTCCAAACCAAAGTTTAACTTGAGAGTTGTCAATCTCTTCTTACTCACAGCTGACTTTTCGGCCCCAGCTGACCAGAAATCACATAGTCTTAATTCAAAGTGCCATATAGATAGCCACGTAGAATCTTTGAGGAACACACAAAGTTCCCTAGTGAATTTTACAAGCCAGGTCTCTGTTGTTCTCTGTAATGTCTTCTGAGTTCCCACAACAGCTCATTAAGTATGGAACACTTAATGGCTTTTCCATTCAAACATTCCAAAATCCTTCAGAATCCTCCCATAACAACATGATCAGTTCTGTTCCAACAATAATCAACTTTCTGGTCCCAATTTTTGTATTAGTTTGGTTTCTATTGTTGTGCTAAAACACTCTGATGAAAATCAACTTGGAAAGGAGAAGGTGGATTTTGTTGGATTACATGACCTGAGCACCGTCCATTATTGAAGGAAGTCAAGGCAGAAGCACAAACAGGGCAACTGGAGACAAGAACTGAAGCAGAGACAACAGAGGAATGGTTCTTATAGGTTTGTTGTTTATGGCTTGCTCAGCCTACTTTTTTTTTTTTTTTTACAACCCAAGACCCCCCTTCCAAGGAGTGTTACAACCCACAGTGTTGCCCATCCAATGGCAATTACTAATCAACATTTAGAAAAAAATATGCCTTATGAAGTTGCCAATACACAATGTGATAAAGACAATTATGGTCTTTTCTTCCCAGACAACTCTACTTCATGTTAAGCTGACAGAATATCAACTAGCAAACTTGCCATACTATTGATCAGTTCCATATTCTTCTCTTTCTGATTTAACCGCACATGCAATTGAATAAACCATGGAGGCTGTTCATTCTTTGTAGCTGTTGGTTAAAATACCACTTCTCACTGGAGCTAAGATGCTTCATTCAATGCTCATTATTTCTATGTGCTGTAAGAGTAGTGTGTGTTGCAATGTTGAAGAAAGTAAATAATAAAAGCCAATACAGTGTGGTAAGAAGAATATTTATATAATATAAATTAGTGAAAAAATAGTCCATGAATATCAAAAGGAATAAGGAGGGGTAAATGGAAGTGTTTAGAGGGAAGAAAGGGAATGGAGAAATTTTATGTAATAATATTAGAACAACAAAAATAAGAGAAAAGGTGTATTCATCAATAAAGACTTGCTGATTTCCTTTCAAATATAATCTCTATCATACATATCAAAAATTAGAATTATGCTCAAATTATTTTATGCAGTTCACTTATTTTATATATTCTTCCTTGTGAAGGCCCATGATAACCTTTATTAATAGAGTATTATTTCAGCTATATAGAGTCATAAAACATTTATAAGAAGATAATAAAAAGTTCACTATTTTTGCTCCACTTCAAATATGCCTAGCTCTTTAATTTAAACAGTCTATTAACATAATCAAACTCATATATCACCTCTAATTATTGAGCAGATAATTTTAATATTTGAAGAGACCAAGAACCTTAGGAAGTTTTGTGTTCATTATGCAGTTTCCAATCATTATTTTCTCTGAACTAGAGTTGGGAAAGTGAAAATTTTGGGCTTCTTTATTCCTGTGCCACTACAGGACCAGCAGCAATTATTGTAACACATTCTACTTGAGGTGTTTGGATTTTGCCAATTTGACACTAATTTAGACATACCTTGGAAGAGGGAATCTCAGTTGAAGAGTTGGCTCCTTCAGATTTCCCATGAACATGTCTGTAAGACTTTTTCTTGATTGCCAATAGGTGCAGAACAGCAGATTCCACTGTGGATAATGCCATCTCTAGGCAGGTGGACCTGGACCATATAAGAAAGTAGCTGAAATCATGGAGGCTAGATAGAAGAAAGGTAGTTTTCAGGTCAGATACAGTTCCCATAATCCTAGTTCCATATCCTTAGGGTACTTTGTTTTTAGCATTAGATTCACAACATCAACCCTTGAGAGGCAAATAGGGATACATCTGTAATTTATATTGTTTTGTTAGTCAATTGGATTATCCTGAATAACCATTTGAAAGGAGCTTTCTCTGAACTGATACTAGGCTTTTAAACAGTCTACAGTAGTTGTGGAAAGCCATGCAAGACAAAGTGACTTTATTTCCATTAATATAGTTTCATAAGTTAAAGTAAATATAAAATAATATCATTCCTTGAGGCTTTATCAAACAACTTTGGTATAATATGTCCCTCATCCATTCTTCTCTTTTTGTGTGAATATTCTTCCTTCCTCCCCAGTTGGAGAACTTAAAGAATACCCCACAACACACACACTATTCTGTTTCCAACTTCATATTACCTATATTCTAGACCACCTGTTGTCTTTTGATGCTTTCCTGTTTTCTGTAGTTACTCAATGATCTAATCTCTGAGGATTTGGAGCTAGAAAGCACAGATAAGAGATAACAGATAACAGATCGAGTTTCTTCTTATAGGTCTGTGTTACTTTGCTCAATATAATCTTTTTTAAGTCCATCCATTTCCTTCAACCTTTATCATTTCACTTTTCTGTACAGATTAATAGTATTCCATTGTGTATAATATAATATTTTTATCATCCATTCATCTGTTGAAGGACATTTAGTTTGTTTCCATTTCCATACTATACCATAACGTGCCAAAGCATAGAAGTGATTAAACAGACCTATACAGCTTCAACACCTTTGAACCAGGACAGTTGACAACAGGACAAGGTAAGTATGCATAAAGTATTTAAACCTTCCCACTGTTACAAATAAATTTAGAGTTCAGTTCTCTGAGAGGGGCAAAACAGGTGTCTCTCCCAAGAAAGGGCTATTTATCAACAACACCCTCATTCAGGGACCAGGGAGAGAGTACTCACATGGCCTCAGTCAGCCCCACAATGTCTCAAGGATAAAACTGTATTCCCCCCATCTATGAATTATGTCCATACTTGCCCACACTTGCTCAAGTATGTCCAAAAATGGTAAAACTGAACCTCAGCCAATTAAAAGTATACTAATGTAACTACTGCTTGCTTGACAAATTATGTTTTTAGATGACCTAACTGTTCTTGAAATTCCCCTAGCTGTGCTTAAAAGCATGCTCCTCTCTGGGTTGTCATCCTTTAGTACAGGTATTTGACTCCTGCATGCTGGTATAGTAATAAATGTTCTTTGTTCTTGCATACTGTTTGAGTCTGAGGTCTTCCTTCAGCAATTGTTAGACCCTTTCATACAGTTGCAGTGTTGGCACTCACATGTTGGTATCAATCAGTAGCTATCTAATTGGACTTAAGTTCCATTCACCAGGAAGGAAGTAATGTGTTGTCCTAGAAGCCTGATCAGTTTACTGGAGTTAGTGAGGCAAGTAGGCCTTAGAAGAGAATTGACTATTACTAAATTGCAAGATCTGCATAATTCTGTACTACATTCTAAATCTTATCTTATCATTGATAAATGTAGATACCGATTCTCATCAAAAGACTCAATACAAAGTCAGCAAGCTGTGGGGAGCCCAACCCTAATGGTTACAACTACATCACATCTCCTATGATATGTCTCATGGAGCATTGTGGAAGCAGGGAAGAAAGACTGTAAAAGTGAGAATACCAAGAAGTTTGACATCAAACATTCTCTCATAGAAATGTCTGTATCCGCAAAACCTGAACAATGCCAATGTCAATTGACATGGTGATGTTGAAAGGGGGACTTTCATGGGATACCATCCCTGGACAAAGAACTACACTACCATACACAACTAATGACTCCTGGGAGAAGGAGAATTAGCTTCTCCCTGGGATGAGCATCTTTACTGGCTTCCCAATACAGAGTGTTCAGCCTTATAGCCATATATACACACCAAAAAAGATGGATTCAAAAAAGATGGATTCCAAAATATACATATATATTTCAATGTGCAGCTTTTTGTGAAATTTGGTTTAAACATATATTCATATGCCCCAGCCTAACTAGGAGCTCATTATGTAGTCCAGAATGACTTTGAATACCTGATAATCCTGCCTCCACTTCTGGAATTACAAGTGTGGGTGGTTGTACCTGGGTTAAATACTTCATTTCCCAGTTTTTAAGTTTTAAGACAAAGGATGGTTTGTGGAGATAGATACTCTATATACTATGTCAAGATGAGGAATGAGTGACTGAGGAGAGAAGGCAGGAAGCTTAGAACAACAGGGGATATAAGAGGAGAAGCAGGAGGAAAGGAGAGTGAGGACACTTTTACTCTCTTTCATTTTAGTTTACTGAAATATCACTCAATGATGCCAGTGTTATCTTTATACTTCAGTTACACAATTCTAGTAAACAGCCAGGTCTCCTTTGTACACAATAAATAAACTCATTACATGAGAACTCAGTATTTAAACAGATACATTTCATCTTCTTTTCCTGTCAGATTTGATTGTGAATGCACAAAGATCTTACCCTAAAACAGAGGTGAGGAAAGAGCTTTGTTGCAGTGAGTCTTTCTAGAATTGCTTCCATGATAGAGATATTCTTTTGCTTTGTCTTTCACATGGTAGCATCTGTGATTTCCTGGTTGTTGTGCTCTATAGCTTATATTGTAATATTCAATTCAAAGACTCAATGCATGATGGGTAATTTTCATTTGGTATATAAACAACTTTCCAGTGCTTTTAACAGAATTTGAATATATTAAAATATGTGTGCTGCTGAGCTGTTACTGCCTTGGTACCAAAGCCTTCCCTCTGTATTTGAAGCAAAGTGCCTTATCACTTTGATTTTCCCATGTGCTTCATTTCATCAGAAGACTTTGATCACTAGCTCTATTTTCAACAGTTACAGCAGAATTCAGCAGATTGGGACTCAGTAGGAAATTTCTCTGGAACGGATTTTTTAGAATGCAACAGTTATGTGCTTGAACTCCTCCAATTTTTAATTGTTACTAGATAGACAATATCTATACTATATGGTCTCATTCTCACTCAGGTTTCTGAAAGAAGATAAGAGTGTATAACAATATAGTATTTATTGGTTTGTACAACAATTTCAGAAATGTTAAATCAGTCTCTATTTGGCCAGAGTTGAGTACTATATTTATGGTTAAATGCACAACAAGTCATTTTAACAGATCACTAAACTCAACTCAACCACACAATGATGTTAATTTTAGTCTTTTCTAGAATGTGATTATGAATTTTCATCTGTTACAATTAGCTTCTGTTTACATAATTAAGTTGTAAGGACACAGGGAGTGGAAGCAAGCTCATGTGTTCACATTTTCCTACAGTAGCTAATACTATAGTTGTTCATATTTTCATATCAGAAATACAATCATTATTGTATTGAATAATTTACTATTTCATTCAGCTGGAATATCCTGAAAGATGGTAGCACTTTTAAAATTTGTTCTTTTTAAAATAATTGCTGCTGCCATTATTTTAGGCATTTTGTTTCTGATTATGGTTTGGTTCACTTTTTAAAATTTAATTAGTTTTTGTGTATGAGTGTTTTGCCTGCAAGTATGTCTGTGCACTCCTACAGAGGTCAGAAGAGGGTTTGGGGTGCCCTGCGATTGAAGTTACAGATGCTTGTGAGCTGCCATGTGAGTGTTGGGAATCACTCTCAAATTCTCTGGAGGAAGGGCTAGTGATCTTAACTTAACTGCTGAGCCATTTTCATGCACTGTTTTTGTTTTTTCAAAGCAAGGTTTCCTGTAGGCTGAGCTAGCCTTTAAATCACTATGTAGCTGAGGCTGACCTTGAACTCTTGACTCTTCTACTGCCACTTCTTTAGAGATGGGATCATGGGAGTTACCCAATATGTCCAGCATCTGTTTGAGTTTGGGTGTGAAAAGTGACAGTGCATGTTGAAGCCTTCAAGTATCATGAAGCAGAGGTTTAAGTGAGTGTTCAAGTATTAGGGATGTTAATTCAAGAGTGTTCATATATAAGATAGATTTCAAAGAGTAAATAGTCATGAAGATGCAAAAATGAGTTGAAGATGTTAACAAAGGTGAAATATTTATAAGTGTGGTTCTTTTTAGGAATTGATGAAGATATGGGTGTATTTGGCACATAGGTCTGTGGGGATGCAAGATTTATATTTTTTAACTAATTAAGTAATTACCAACATATAACTCAAGAATGTATATGGAAACTCTCACAGTACAGATTAATAAAAAGTATTTTAAGAAACATATGTTATTGGTACCATTCCTGTGTGGTGATCTGAGCCAGGATAGCTTCACTAAAGGAGTGAATATGCATTGTCAGGACCACTGTCAGACTGAGACACATGCAGAAGTGTTTCATCAGAACCCTGCATATTTTGAATATAACCTTTTCTTGAACACACACACATACACACACACACACACACACACACACACACACACATTGCTTTTTGTCACAATCCTGTGGATTGGCAGCATGCTAAAATAGAGTTTGTGACACAGATGTCTGAAGCCAGGAAGGTGTCTGTGGCTCTAAGGATTTTGATGACAGGTGATACATATCTGAATCTCAGCTGTCTGTTGCCCACTACAAATGGCCTCAGATTTTTCTCTACTTGTCTTTCATGTAGCAGGCTACCTTTTTGGTGACCATGATAATACTCAAGTCACAAGACCAGAAACAGAAAGACACAATGCTTCTTAAAACCTGGATCAGAACTGGCAGATTGTTCATTTTGCCTCACTCACATCTAAGACTTGCCGAAAGAAAGTCTATGTTCCAAAGCCTTGGGTAACTAACCCCTCTCTTTCCTTGGAAAACCTGAAGCACTCCATGGGTAAAGGCAAAGATAACTAAATGATATCATGGGTATGTGTCACAAGCATTCAATTAACTTTCACTCTTCTTTCCTGGAATTCTTACAACAAACTTTTTTTTGTTTCCATGTAATTTATATCTGACTGACAGCTAAATTTACCCTGATTTTTGACTTTCTTCGGCTTGTTGAAGTTGTAAGATTTTTCACTAAAGAAAAAAAATTGAGAAAACCTCAGCTCCTTGGTATATTATTTTTGGCTTCAAAATGACAATAATAGCGGAGAAACAAAGGAAATGAGCTGTGGCAGTCTGCCATTCTACAGTCTTCTTTTACCCTTGATCTGGGGTTTGATTCACCGTCTTTTGTCTGCTCTTCTGCAGTGTGCTCTACCAATATGTCTAGTTCAACTCAAGCTTGTTTTCCAAATGGTTCATTAGGCAGATGTTCCTAAGAGCACACAAACATTTTTCTGAATAAATAAAAACTGTTTGGTATAAATTTTAACAATTCATATTTTATTACCACAAGGTAGCCTTTAATCCTGGCTTCTCCTTGAAAAACAAGTACCATCATAATCATACAGGCCACTTTTATTCAAATGTACTCAACTTAGAACTTTTCCTTCTAAATCTATTGTGATCAGCTAGCAACAAACCAAAATATAGGAAGACTGTATTCAAAAGCACATTGATTTAATTACAGAATTGAAAATGCAATACAAATGTTGAAAAATATTTTCCCATACTAACCTCCTTCCAATTCCAGTCTGTTTGGGGAATTCTTTACAGTGTTATTTACTCATTTAAACAATATTCTTGAAACTGCTCTTATTAAAACTGGAAGGCAGCACAGCTTTCCCCACTTCTCTTGTACTGTTCACATGCAGCTGTAAGGTTTCTAGATGACTGATCTGCTGCTCAGAATTTGCTCTTTGAAATATTTGAGTTTTCTGTTTCCCCTTGCAAAATTGCCTGTTTTCATTCAGTTCATCTCATTCTCACCATAAAGCATTCTCTCTCTCCCATCCTTGAGACCATATGCACAATGCCTGGAATGCCCCGAGTGCTCGAGAAACACCTACTGAACAAGTGATCCCATTTGGTGTTTTAAAGCAATGGTTTGCACGTTGACTTCCAGCTTCCTTTTCGCTCAATCGACAGAATGACCTTGGCCCTTCCTTGTGCAAAATTTTCAGTTTATACTGAAGTTTCTCACTAATTGTAACACATTAATAAACAATTACTGAATGATCAAGAAGAGAGAAAAGTGAGGAAATAAAACACTTTATTTTGTACAATTCCTATGTTCATTAATTTCATTTAAAAATGGCTATAGTTAAACTCACTGTGCACTCTTTCCAGCACTGGGCACACCAATTAAAGGAGTTGTTAAAGAGGGAAAAATAATAAAATGCAATTGTTTTGCCAGTATTAATTTTAATGCTATGGGTAATGCAGCCGTTGCTATTACAGGTGATAGGTAGCATCACCTCACATGCAAATATATCCTTGGAAAATAGGTATGATTGTTAATATTATTAACTAGACTATAAGATTATAAATAACTTTACCAACATAACAAAGATGTACCATTGAGCTGGAATGTCAATGTTCAAGGATGATGCTGGTATCTCCTTTGAGATTTCCCTGCAGTTTGTTTCTCTTTTCCATCTACTATATTGCTCTCAGTCTTCAAACTGGCTCTTTTAAAGTCCTGAGGACCTCTGAATGAAAACCATGTGTCTACAGGCATTGTTGTGTGGCCTGTTCCTCCATAGAAATGGACAGATTCTTACTAATCACACATTAGAAAGCAACAAGAGACCAGGCTAACCTCAGCAAGGACCATCTTGTCAAAGAAATGAGTTTATTGGGGTCATTTCAAAGACCTAGGTGAGGAGTTGCTTAAAAGAGAAGGAATAAATCAAAGGCAGCTCAGTAAGTGAAACACTAGCAAGGGTGGTTGACAGCTCACTGAATCAAAATTCTGGGATCGTCTGAGAGTCTCTCTTCAGCAGTCTTCACTATGTAGTGAATTTGCTAAATTTCTGGAACTTCCTGAGACTTTTGAGTTATTTATTTCCAGACTCTTTTTATCTGTTTGGTTGGTTGTTTTTGTTTGGTTTGTTTTTTAGATTTTGTTGTTGTTGCTGTTGCTGTTTTTGAGACATAGTTTCTCTATGTAGCCCTGGCTGCTCCAGAACTCACTCTGTAGACTAGGCTGCCCTTGAAATCAGAGATCACTGCCTCTGCCTCCCAAGTATTGGGATTAAAGGCTTGAACCACCACTACCCAGACTACTTCCTGATGATTAACAAGCCACTATTAACATTTTTGGAGATATTAGGAGCTTTCATCCTGGTTAGATTTCAATACAATTGCTACACAACAGTAGCTGCTCAAAGCTCCCCTTAATCCTCATTCCCTGGAACACTCACCAACTGTGAAGATTTGCGCCAGTGGTAGAAACAATTTTAAGAGACCCTCTGTTCATTTTTTCATAAACAGTATTCTCTTTGCACAAATAAATATGATAATACAAAGCCAGATCACTTTCATGTTTCATATTTTGATTTTTTGCTTGTGGTTGGTAGAACAATAAGAACAACATATTTTAACCCAGCAGTGGTGGTACACACCTTTAATCCTAGCACTTAGGAGGCAGAGGCAGGAGGATCTCTGTGAGTTTAAGGTCAGCCTGGGCTACAGAATGAGTTCTGGGAAAGTTTCCAAAGCTACAAAAAGGGACCATGTCTCAAACAAAATAAAACAAAACAAAACAACCAACCAAACAAAAAAGAATGATGTATTTTAACTGAGATCAGGATGAAGACTTAAAAAAACTGTGATGGTAGGTGCATACTCATAAACACGACACATACAAAATAAATAATAAAACAAAAAAGAAATTGTTGAGTGTGTGCATTAATACAAGTCAATAGTAACTCATAGGGACTATTATACAAATCTTTAATCTTTGTCTTAGAGGATAAAGGTATATATGTTTATTCTACTTAGAAAAGCATTATTCAGTTAAAGATGTTATTAATCAATAACATGGTCACAGACAAAGTGAAGAGTTAGTTTAACTAGCCATCTTGCCAGGGGGATCCCATCTCTCCAGATGCACTTAATAATTTTTCTGGATTTTACGAGGTTTCTATGCTTCCAAACTGTACTCATGATGCTAGTGTGGCAAGTGCTGGCTTTGTGAAGCCATCTTTCCAATCTTTAATAGCTAATAATTTTGAGGAATGAAGAATATGCTTATTTTTGTGACATTACTTCAAATAACTAAAGACAATGAATTTCAGTCTGGGCCATTTAGTTATGTATATTATCTTTCATACATTTTTACTGGAGAAAATTGGTTGTGACTGTGCCTTTATATACTCTATGTTTAGTTATTATTTATTTGCCTTTAATGTTCTGACAGTTTAATAACCAGGTGACATTTCTCTTTGGTTACATAGTGTTGAACAATAACTACCACAGAAAGTTTGCATTTGAGACATGATAGTAGAGTGAATGTATGCCTCCGGGTAATTTGTAATAATGCCATAGTCAAAGGCAGAAATCAGAGCAAAGGAATTGATCTGACACATTTTCATTTCAGGTGAAAAACCAAATGTATTCACGTTATTTCAGTGATAAAGAAGATCCAATACGGGATTAAACAACATAACATGCATAATGTGGATTTTCTTTTAGTAACTGGAATGCTTCTGGGGAAAACAGGGGAAGATGACTGAGAGAAGGATGAGAGAGTCTCATCTGAGGCATCTTTATTTTAGGAAAGGTGCTGCCTCCATTTGCTGAAGAGCGTGGCCGTATTAGCTTCATGAATACCCAGTGAAATCATTAATAGCACAGTTTTTCTAAATTGTCTCCTGTTTTCTTACGAAAAGAACGGGACGTACCTTCTACTCTTCCCTTGTCTTCATTGTCTTTATTTAGTTAATAGGAAAAAAAGGAAACATGACATATCAATATAAACCCTGAGGTATTTTTAAATAAACTGAGAAAAGAGAACTTTAGCACGTGCAATTCTTGCACAAATCAAGCAAAACCAATCACGAATTCTTTGTAATATTAGCTTTTTTGTTTGTTTATTTGTTTTTGTTTTTGTTTTTGAGACAAGGTTTCTCTGTGTAGCTTTGGAGCTTTTTCTGGAATTCACTCTGTAGGCCAGGCTGGCCTCAAACTCACAGATATCTACCTGGCTCTCCCTCCTGAGTGCTGGCATTAAAGACAGGTGCCACCACTGCCAAGCGTAATATTAGTTTTTATATGCAACTTTTCATGAGGATCAGGACTTCAATTTTCAATTGTAATCTGCAATTATTTAAGAAGCATTATGCTGGCAAATATAATCACCACAAAATGGCTCTTTGCTTTCCCAGACAACAAAGACTATAGTCTTAATATCAACCATTCATTAAACATTTATGGTTATTTACTTGTAAATATAACGTACAGAATTTCAAAGAGTATTCCTTCCTTTTGGCCATTAGATTAAAAAAATACAGAATTTGCGTGACTTCTCATGTTTTAACAAGGATATCTCCACTATCTAAATAATGGGATGGATTGTCACTCTGGTGTTTTGTTTTCTAAGCCTAAAGTCTCTACTTGATTTTCTACTTTTTTGCAGTGTGTTGAGAAAAACAGATTCTTTGCAAAAGACTATTTGTAGTAAGCTACCTTATACTAAGAAAAGGCAGTATAGGAAAGCACTGACCTTACAGGGAAAATATGCTCAAGTAGAAAAAAAAAATCTTTTCAATTTTGTACTCTATGTAAATTAATTGATTTTCAAGTTTTAGAATAAATCCTAGAAGTTTTTGGTTGGAATTCTAGGCTGAACAAATTAGTAAGTGGATGTTAAAAGAAAATGGATGCCACTTTCTTGCTGTCAGAAAACAATGAGAATGGACTTATATATAAGGAGGAAAGGCTAAATGATCTATGTGCTTATTAGGTCTGATTATGAGCCTTTCTACAAACTGGTATTTTCTATATTTCTTCAGTGTGCATAATGGAAACACAAAGTCAATTGGTACCCAAATATAAAGTATGATTTTCCTTGATTTCTGTACCTGTTCTACCATAATAAGACGTCAGTCAGCTTGAGATACTGATTACCTGATTATTATTATTACTGTGCTGGCCCCATTGATTTTAATGTGCCTATGAAGAATGAAGGACCACAGATACCCACTTTTCTGAAACATAAGAATATATAAATACCAATATTAAATGTAGCAATAATTAGTGAGCCCACCTCTGACACTGCCTGGAGGGCCAGGACCCAGATGCTGGATGGTCCAGAGACCTAGGATGGAACCAAACATGATTGCAGAAAGTAGAAATTTGCCAACATAATGATGCCTAACAATATTCTGTTATACTCGTAGACTGGTGTCTATCTACCACAACTGTCAGCAGAGAGGCTTCATCCAGCAACTGATGAAAACAGATGCAGAGAACCACAGCCTAACTTTAGACTGAGCTTTGGGAATCCTGCTGAAGAGAGGCAGGAAGGATTGTATGAGCCAGAGTCTGGTCAAGGGCATCACAAGAAAATCCACAGAATCAACTAACTTAGGCTCACAGGAGCTCACAGATTCTGAACTGACAATTAGGGAGCCTGAATGGGATTAACCAAGGCCCTGCACATATATGTGAAGTTTTGTAGTTTGGTCTGCTTGCTTAACTCCTAACAGTGGGAGCAGAAACTAGCCCTAAAAATTTGACAGTCTTTTGGGGGCCTATTCCTCATCCTACGTTTCCTTGCCCAGCCTTCCTACAGTGGAGGTGCTTAGACCTACTGCAACTTGATATGCCATGTATTATTGATGCTCCTGGGAGGCCTGGCCATTTCTGAACAGAAATGAAGGCAGATTAGATAGGGAATATGGCAGAGGAATGGAAAGAACAGGAAAGGGAGGAAAGGAAGGAGGAGAAACTGTAGTCAGCATGTAAAATAATAAATGATTTTTTAAAAGCTGCAATAATTAAATTTGTATTAAAGAACAAATATGAGTTAAACTAATTTGAATGTCAAGAAATTGAATAAAACATAAACATACACAAGGATATATAAGTGCACATGCATATGTATTTGTATACTGATATATATGTATATTCATAGCTGCATCCATATATGTGTTCATATGTATTTGAGTATGTTTTTATACAGCAATGTGTAGATAACATATCAATAGTTGGTATACACCTGATACTTCCAGGAATAAAACCAATGTTATCTCTTCTCTAAATCTTTTGTGAGACATAGTTTATCATTAATTTCAAAAGGGATTCAGTTTTACATACACACACACACCCACACACACACACAAACACACTATTGGTGCTATAATTGAAGTAAGTAGCCATAATTCTACTTTTATTGGGAATTAAGCATGAGTTGAGTCTCCATTAATGACTTTTCTGCAATATGGCATCCTATCAGCTGATGAAAACAGATGGTTTGGGGGAAGATTTACCAAACTACATGAAAGAAGGACATATTCATTGGCCTCAGAGAGTATAAATAAAACATTTCACTACCTACTTTAATAGATTAGTGGGACATAACAATAGATTAGTGGGACATAAAAGAAAAAAATGAAACTTTTCACTGACCATCTTTCAATCTTCCTGTTCTGGTATTAAATAAAAAAATAAAGTGTTGTAATTTATCCTCACAGACAGAGACAGAGACACAGAGAGAACATATGTTTTCAGGATCATTGATCACTATAGTGACATAGACAGAGGTATGCTTTCAAAACCAAAGTTAAGCATCTTTTCCTAGTTCCCCAAAGTCTTTGAATCAGTAAGCTCATATTTTCACTGCTGGAGCACCAGTGTTTTGATTTAAGTAGATAAGTGTTATTGGTTTTATGTATCCATTGTTTATTTGATAAGTATAAATATTACTAATTTCACATGGTTATTAAATTTATATTTGTAATTAAAAATGTATACATATATATAAAACATGTTAATCACATTTACCATTTTCCTTTCCTTCAGGTCCCTCAGTTCTCCTGGCAGAGACCATACCTACCCTCATACCTCCCTTTTTATAATCCATGGAGTCCAGCACATATGGCTTTTCAGCTATGGGCATCTGTCTCTCCTCCTTTATGGAGCCTAGGCTGAGCTGTCACTTTCCTTTCTCCAGTTTTTGCCTTTTAAATATTTCTTATGTCAGAGAATTATGCCATCATGTTCTGGGTTGTCTATAATCTTGAATAAAAGCTATTTGATTCTAATTACCAGATGATTTAAGAAGTAAAAAATGGATGTAAGGACTCTTGCAACTTGAGTTTAAAACATTTGTATTAAAATAGAAATGGTTTACCCTATCTCATGAAGAGAATCTTTTCTAATTTTCTGATATTCATTCAAAAGTGGCATGCACTATATAATCAGAAATAAAAGAATCAAAATAGACCCTTTACTTAACGATATTATTCTTAAAGTGCACCATGGAGCTAGAATAGAATGCATTGTTGACAAAATAAATTAATAACAATGGAGAATTCTGCTTTGAAATGACTGATTGCTGAGCTTTCATTGAGTTTAAATTTAGACAAAGACGTCTAGAGTACTCTTGTGGCTCAAAATTACCTTGTTCAAATCTTTCCCGTTAAAAACATATTTGCAAATCAAACAGATGAGCTTGCTGCTCACACAGATGAGGAACCTCTTCAAAACCTCCTCCTCATTAAAGAACAGTGGTTCTCTATTTAAATACAGCAACCGAATTGTCCTTTTTCAGTATGTCCTTTCCTTGATAAGAATTAATTCACTGTTTTATTCTTCCCCAGGAATAAAAAAGAAATGTATAGGAAGACTAAATTGCTGTGGCAAAACATCAGTTTGAAGATGGTATTTAAAATTATATTTCTACCCAGTAGCAAACTCTGTCAAGTTGGAATTGAACTTGTCATTGTGCTGCTTCCTTTAAATCTTAAAATATCTAATAAACTTTACTGTCAGGTTTGTAACAAGCACATCCTCAAGGAGATTCTTCAATAGTCTATATAATGCTGCATACATGTAATTATTTTATGGTCCAGTCAATAAAGCCATGTGTGTGGAATATTAGAGCTATTTTTTAAAATATCAATTATTTTCATAAATACTTAACAAGAAGTTAGAAAATTCACATCATGTGTGAAAGATGCTATTGCTAGGGTAATATGCTTTTACTCAAGTTAGTACAGTCCATTCATGAAATATGCCTCATGCTCATATGCTCATTTTAAACTCCCAAAACATTTAAGTTTGATTTTTATGGAGATAAGATCTCTGTCAAGGTGTGTTATAAAGTAGATGCACAAATTTATTCAGTAATGTCATTGATGTGAGCATCACAGGATAGATTTGGAGAAAGGATATTAGAGTAGTAGAAAGGAGAAGTATATACCAGTGTAAGCTTATTCATGGGGAAATGGAATCACAGGTTAAAAGGGCAGTAAAGAGATCTTTTTGTAGACAGAAACATTTATAATATAAAACATAGTGATAAAGGCCAACTTTTGTAAAATCTAAGAAAACTGTAAATGCATGCCTAATATATTAATAGGGATCTGGACACACACACACACATGCACACACACACACGTGCGCACACACACACACACACACACACACACACACACACACACACATATATATTCAGGAATATATACTGAGCATCTACAATGAATAAAAACCCAGCACACAAATATCTCATATTTATCTCTGGCAGTTTGAATAGATATGAACCCCATAGACTCCTGTGTTTGAATGCTTGGCCCATAATAAGTGGCACTATTAGGAGATGTGGCCTTGTTGCAGAAGATGTGGCATTGTTTGAAGAAGTGTGTCTCAGTTCACTGCCTGCTGCATGTGGATCAAGATGTAAAATTCTCAGCTTCTCTCCAGCACCAAGTCTTTCTGTGTGCTGTCATGCTTTCCCACCATGCTGACAATGGACTAAATCTCTGAACTGTAAGACAGCACCAATTAAATGTTTTACTTTATAAGAGTTGTCATGGTCAATGTCATTTTACAGCAATAAAACCCTAACTAAGACAGTACTTTATAGCTGAAAGTTTTCCTGCATTCTGCTTGGCCTGGTCAGGACAAATATCTCTCACCCACCAGTCCTGTAGCCACTCAGACCCAAGTAAACACACAGAGGCTTATATTATTTACCAACTGTATGGGCATTAGCTCAAATTCATTACTGACTAGCTCTTACACTTAAATTAACCCATAATTCTTATTTATGTTTAGTCATGTGGCTTGGTACCTTTTTTCAGTTCTGCCTTCATATCTTGTTTCCTCTATGTTTGGCTGGCAACTAGCAGCATCTCCTCTGCTCTGTCTTCTTCTCCCTTATCTTTCCAATTAAAATGTCCTGCCTAAACTTATTCTGCCTTACCATTGGCCAAACAACTTTATTTATCAACCAATCAGAGCAATTTTTATTAAAATGTCACAGAGGAAAGTTTCATACTCTACAAATATAAAGGAAGCTTAGCAAAGTGACATATGTTACTTAAGATAGCATATCTATTAAATGGAGAATACAAAAAGTAGAGAGATAAGATATAATTCCAAGGTGGAGAGAAATAGGAGTGGAATTCAGAGAGGTTATCAACTAAGACTTGATTGAATTCAACATTTTAATGCTGAGAATGGCCATGCCAACATAACCCAGGAGAATAGCCATATAATAAGAAAACAGAGAGAAAACATGTAGACACAGATTTGATTTAATCAATTGTACATGTTAACTATCATATCACTTCAATTTTCAGTGCTAGAAATAAAATAACAAAGGATTGTTAAACATTTAAGGGGAATCACAGAGCTAATCAGACTGGACAGGGGAGAGGTTGTCCTACATGGATAGAGTAGGATTTAGTTTTGAGGGGGAGTGTGAAACAAGCAATGGATAGGAGAAGCATCTGAGACTTCACATTCCCTAATAAATGAAGAATGCTTAGTAGTTGGTTTTGTTGCATCATTGTCCTGGTATTTAATTTTTATTTTATTTAAAGATAAATCATGTTCTGTGAGACTTGGACAACTTAGTAGTTAATCTAACAGTGTGGTTTTTGTTGATTCTTCTCAAAAGAAACAGATTTGAAGGAATATAATTGTGTAATATATAAAATAAACACAAAACACATATACTATGGCAATAATATTGAATACACATTAAATATAGTATGTAAATGCATATGCACTCTGTTTCTAAAATTTTTATACCAATTGTATTAAACAGTTCTCCGCTTCTGTGACAACATATCTGAGATAAACAACTTAAATTTAAGTTTCATTTTCACTTATAAAGTATTTCAGTCCATCATGCTTTAACTTGGTTTTGTGGATCTGTAGCAGCAAGTCCAGCATGGTTAGATACCAATATAGAAGACATTTGTTTATCTCATGCTCATGAGGCAGCACACAATTTTAAAGTAATCAGGAAGGAACCACCTTTTCAGTACTTCCTTCAAGGGCCTGACCTTATGTGAATTTGACTAGTCTTAATTCTCTAAGGGTTTTCTGACTGCCCATACTGTATGTTGAAGACAAAGCTTTCAAGCCATGATCTAATTAACTTTCAAGATGCATGCATTTCATATTGCTGTCATTTCTTCTTTCCTGATATCTCCACCACAGCCTAAGTTTCTCTTTTATTGCTTAAAAATATGTTTGAGACTATTTCTAGGAACTCTTATCATATTACATCCTAGGATTTCCTTTGAAAATGCAATGGAGCCTTCATGACTCTATAAACACCTCAGTTCTCTGTTTCTAAAAGAAAAAAGTACTGTCATATTGCTGGTGTTAACTATCCTAGAGCCAACAAGAACCATGCCACTAAGAAATTTCTAGTGATGTGCTATCTGAACATAGAAAAATTGATTCTGGTGAAGCAATTACCTAGGCATGCCTTTTTGAACAATGTGTTCGACACCCTCTGCTGGGTGGAAAATGTCTGAAAGGAGTTTACATTACACCTGTGATGACAGTGATGTGGTGGTCTGAATGAGAATGGACTCCATAGGCTCATATATGTGAGTGCTTAATGACCAGGGAGTGGTACTACTAAGAAGGATTAAAAAGTGTAGCCTTGTTTGAGAAAACTTGTTCCTGAGGGTGGGCTTTGAGGTTTCAAAAGCCCACCCCAAACCCAGCTGCTCTTTATCTCTGACTATTGCATGGTGATCAGGAAGTAAAACTCTTAGGG
This sequence comes from Onychomys torridus, assembly GCF_903995425.1. Classification (NCBI taxonomy): domain Eukaryota; kingdom Metazoa; phylum Chordata; class Mammalia; order Rodentia; family Cricetidae; genus Onychomys; species Onychomys torridus. Next base: position 28,126,838 of record NC_050448.1, on the reverse strand, counting down.
TCTTCTCCAGGATAATTCCTATTTCCCACCATGACAATCATGGACTAAGCCTATGACACTGTAAGCAAGCCCTCAATTAAATGCTTCATCTTTTTGAGGGTCAGTGGCTCTCCCTTTTTGTTTTTTATTTGTTTGTTTGTTTGTTTGTTTGTTTTGAGACACAGTTTATCTGTGCAATAGCGCTAGTTGTCCTGGAACTAGCTCTGTGGATCTGGCTGGCCTCAAACTTACAGAGATTCACTGGGATTAAAGGCATGATGAAGTTGGGGGAAGAACAGAGACAGAGAGCAATGAAAGAGATATCTTGTCAGAGTGAGCCATTATGGGGTTAGGGAGAAATCTGGAGCTAGGAAAATCCCCAAGAGCCCACAAGGATGTCCCCAGCTAAGACTCATAGCAATGGTAGAAAGGCTGCTTGAATCAGCCTTCCCCTTACACAGATTGGTGACTACCCTAATTGTCATCATAGAACCTACATCCAGTGACTGATGGAAACAGATGTAGAGAGCCACAACCAAGCACTTGACCAAGCTCCTGGAGTTCAGTTGAAAAAAGGAAGGAGGGATTATAGGAGCTGGGGTGGTGGTGGTGGTGGGGTATCAAGATCATGATGGGGAAAAAACAGAGAGACAGTTGACCCAAGCTAGTGGGAGCTCATGGACTCCAGACTGACAGCTGGGGAGGCTGTATCAGATCACACTAGGCTTTCTGAATGAGAATGACAGTTGTGTGGCTTGATCTGTTTGTGGGTCCCCTGGGCAGTGGGAGCAGGACTTATCCTGATACATGAAATAGCTTTTTAGAGCCAGTTCCCTATGGTTGTTTACCATACTCAGCCTTGATGCAGTTTGGAAGGTTTTGGTCCTATCCCAGCTTGGTATGCCAGTCTGTGTTAAACTCCAAGGAGGCCTTACCCTCTATGAGAAGTGAGTGGGGGGGGGGGGGGGGTTTGTTGGGAGTGTGGGAAAAGGGGAAGGGAGGGGAACAGTAGTGGGTATGTAAAATGAAAATAAAAGAAAAAACGCTTCCTCTTTTAAGAATTGCCTTGGTCAAGGTATCCCTTCACATCAGGAGAAGGATAACTAAGACAGACATTCCTATCAGGAATGGGATATCACTATGAAAGGTGTGAGTATGTTATTGTTTAGAGGAATGTGTAAGTCTTTGGGGTTTTGAAGAAACATCAAAAATTTTAAACAGAGTTTAATAGGCCATGCTAGTAGGAACACAGAAAGTACATAATGCTATGTATGAGCAATGTGGAGTATGGTAGCCCAGCACAAGAGGTTTCAGAGGGAAAGAATATCAGTAGCTGACTGTAGTGGGTACCTGTTCCAGCTTTGACCTGGAAGTACTACCCACATTGAGGCTTCCAGTAACTGTCACACCTACCTATGACCTACCCCTGAGGCAGGGTCAAGATGGGAGCCCTTAAGACCTGAGATCAGGATGTGCTGGCTCTCTTGGTTTCTGGTAATTCTGGATGTTGGACAGTAGATCAAACAGAGTTCTCCAGAGAACACTGCTGGACTTCACTTCCCCTCTCCCAGACCCTATAACCTATCCCTTTACTTGTTATAAGCTACCCCCTAAAATAAACTTTCCTTTTAACTATGTGGAGTTGTCTTAATAAATCCCCCAATAGATGAGCTAGACACCATTCTTATGATATTTTAGCCTCCTGATATGAATGTCTGGGTGCCTCCCAAACAGTTCAAGCTATTCAATTGTCTCACTTATCCAGAGGGCCTGATCCAGCTGTGGGACCAGGACCTGTCCTTAGTGCATGAGCTGGCTGTTTGGAACCTTGGGCTTACACAGGGACACATGCTTAGCCTGGAAGGAGGGGACAGGACCTGCCTGTAATGAATCCACCAGGTTTAAATGAATCCCCAGGGGTTCCTTGGTCCTGGGGGACATGGGAATGGAGGGGAGGGGCTGGGGGGAAGGTGGGGGTAGGGGCGGGAGGGGAGAAGACAGGGGAACCCATGGCTGATGTATAAAATTAAAACACATAATAAAAAAATTTTAAAAATACTTTCAAATGAAAAAAATGGCTGGTTTTGCATTTGTCCTAAGAATCTGATTGAGGTTAAATTTAAAAGTTTTGGATTAATGTCTTTGTCAGTGGAAATTTCAAGATAGCCTAGTACTAACTATGTCACATGGTTATTAGTGATAACTCTTACACATAACTAAAATGAAAAGGAGCAAATGGACAAAACCGATATACAAAACATATAGTTTGAGCAGAAAAAGCACCAGGAAGTATAATCTTGGAGCCAATCTTGTGCTCTTACCAAGCTATGAACACTGTGATTACAATAAGGAATTGTCTGGCACGATATGAACATGATGCATGGATATATTTGAGGATGCATAGATATAGCTGTGTATAATACAACTACTTTCTGGTTGTATTTAAAGCCCATGTCACAAGGTGTCACAACAGTTTAATATTGTTAACTGAGCCAAAAACCTTGTCTATCTACACAGAGGCCCTAGAGCACTGGTTCTCAACCTTCCCAATGCAATGACATTTTAATACATTTCCTCATGTTGTGGTGACTTCCAACCAAGAAATTATTATTGTTGCTACTACATGACTACAATTTTGTTGCTGTTATGCTCAAAATGTAAATATCTATGTTTTCTGATGGTATTAGGCAACCACTGTGAAAGGGTTGTTTGACCCACAAAAGAGGTCATGACACACAGGTTGATAAACTCCACCCTAGAGGAAGACCTAACATAATTATTCTGCTCAAGGAACATAATATGGAACTATTCCCTGAACTTTTGTCAGAATACAGACTGATTACTGTAACTTTTGACATTCTTTGGAGATGCTCCTTTTTCTCAGTGCATGAAGCTTAATACAAAGACCCCAAAACTTATTAAAATGAAGAGAATAAGACTGTGAAGTGTTCAACCTTAAATGTGACATTTATATCACATCTGTTCTCACAAAGTTCTGGAATCAGTTCTAAAGAAGAGATGCAAGATTGCTAGACCATACAATAATGGAATTCTGCATGAAATGGTGTTTTCAGGATATGACAATGTCATTAAGCATACAAACTCTTAAGGTCAGACAAATTGACATACCAGTAAGTAAGGTGAAGGGCTCATAAAATCTCACCCTTAGATGAGAATCTATTGGTAATTAATGGCTGTTGGAAGCGAGATGGTCAAGTATTCTTCAGGGATGAGGCCCTTGAGAGGTTCCAGCAGATAGTTCTGCACTCAGGGGATGCTTTTGTGGCCTCTATGGACATGTATACATCTCCCTTCTACTTTCTGTGGGTAAACACACACACACACACACACACACACACACACACACAGAGAGAGAGAGAGAGAGAGAGAGAGAGAGAGAGAGAGAGAGAGAGAGAGAGAGAGAGAGAGAGAGAGGAGATTTCTTTATCTTTCTGATTCATCTTCACCTGCTGGAAGACAGACGTGTACAACCAGAGGACATTCCAGTTATTGGTAAGATAAGAGATGATGACTAAAGGCATTTGTATTTCATGCACTAATAAATACATTGAGAAAAATTGTTACAAAATCGTTGCCTGACATGGGCGGTCAGGAATGGTTTGTGCACGTACCATTTTCTCAAAGTCGGTCTGCGGCTCTGGGTCTGATGGCTTCTCTTCTCACCACCCCACCCAGCTGTTTCCCTGTCACTGTCTGTGACTTTACATATCTAAATTACACACAAGCTGTCATCAAAGATTGAAACCTCATACTTATGTTTCCACTTTAGTATTTAAAATAATACTCATTTTTATAAAATCTCATCTCACAGGGATTTTTGAAACAATTTACACAGCAAGTAAAGGTCAATTTTATGGATTTTGAGCAACATGTAAGTATGAATTGAGAGTTTTCTATGGAGCTCTGAAGCAATAGCACCTCTTCTTAATCCTCAATTTGCCTTTTAGGCACAGATTTTGTCTTATTATAAATGATAATAGCGTTTCACCATTTCTAATGCTTTTTAAATGGGATGTTTAGGGTCAATGGTAAGGAGTAGTGAGAACATAAGATAAATTTTGAAATGTAACTGTATTTAGCCAATAATATTTAAGTGTTATTATTTTGGAAGACAACTATATGTTGTGGGATATTTTGATCATATGCTGTCACTCCCAAGACTGACAATAAAGTTGACCATGAATTAGAGGGTGGAGTTAGCTATCAGCTGACCAGAAACAGAGATACTACAGAAAGTACTAGGGAGAAACTCAAAAGATTCACAGGCTTTATTGGATCAAGGAAGGAGAGAAAGAGGTCACTGATAGGTTTTCGGCCACTTTTCTGATCAATCCTGTTTTTACCTCAATATCTGACTAATGAGATTTTTAATAACAGAACAGTGTAAGTATCACTTCAATTATATTATTAAAATATTCCTATTCTTGGTCAATTAACAAAATTTATATTAAAATCATAATGTCAGCTCACAAATATCTACAACTCCAAGCTCCAGGAGATCTCATGTTCTCTTCTCCCCTCCACACTAAAAGACATTCACTTGCTGCTCACAAATACATTAAGGCAAAGCAGTTATTCACATATAATAACATACACAAACAAATAAATAAGCCTTTGAAAAATTATAATGATACTGCCTAAACTTGAGCTAAACATGCAAAGCAATGCATATGTTATAGTGGAAAGGGCAAACTCCACTCAGTCTTAAACCACATACAAAGAACTACAGGCAAATAATGTTGAGAGCAGGATAGCAAATCTTCTGCAGAGAACAGCACACCAGGTGGTTTTCCATTACCATATGATTGATCACCCCTGAAAACATATGTGTAAGTAACATTGTACAGACTGCTCAGGTAGTATTTATATGTTTAGAAACATACATTTTTACATATACATTTATGCATATAGTTGTATATGTGTTGTTACATACATGTATAGAAATATAGAAATATACATGTATGTAACAACAACTGATAGAAAAGGAGACATGACTTTCAAAAAGAACACAGAGGGGTGGGTATAAAGGGGGTTTTGTAGGCTAGAAAAGGAAGGGAAATATTTTGCAATTGTATAGCTAAAAAAATAAAAGAAAGAAATTTTTAAAGTAATTGAATTAAAAAAAATAACAGGAAAGTGTCTGAATTAGGTTTGAATGAAAAAGAAACATTCAAATTAATTTCTTGTTTGGATACTTTGGGATTCATATTTCATCTTTATGCAAAGAAACAAGACAGAGGAAAAAATCATATTGAAATTTGAGCTAGATATGAAATTTTGTGATTTAAGTGTGCATATATATTTTCAAATAAAACCATGAAGTTGGTTGTGCAGAAGACTCACAGGATGTTGTGCCTTATGTAGTCACAAAACTGAAGAATAAAATGAATTGAAGGGAATAGTTGAAGAGTCAAAAGGGGAGAGTGGTATCAGGAGCCAAGGCAGAAAGGATGCCAGGCAAGGCAAGATGATCTAAAATGTACACTCTTTCACAGGCAGGAGACCATAACCTGTCAGCATCCATCAAAAGTTAACTTGGACCTGCCTATCACCATCTCATGAATTCCACATCAACTTCTATTGTAAACCAAAGCCTTTTTGATTCAGTGCATAACCTTTAGCATTTCCTGTGCCCTCTGACCTATGAGCACCAATGATATTTCATCTGAAATACATTCCTAGTATGTCCAAACCTACGTAGCAACATTAAGAAAAGAAATATCATGAAGATGAGACCAAAAAAAAAATGAAAGAACTGGTAAATTTATAATTTTGAAGTTTTTATTTTTTCTACCACTGCAAGCTATCAAATTATGTCACCAAAAATTCAACAGAATTTAGTATTGCATACATGTAGGCAGTAAGTTTTATATTGCAATATGAATATGACTAAGTATGAACAAATATATTAAGAATTGGGTCAATATCTCTAAAAATCAAATTAAAATGTTATTTTCATCATTGGAATAATTCCCCATATTCAACATTTGGGAACATAGAACCCTCAGTTGCAGTATGAATCTTAATTGCCAAGGGTAAAAGCCCTATTTTAATTTTATCTATGTCAATTATTAATGACTTGATATAATACTATGATGATTTCTCATCCTTGCTTTATTTGCCATGAATAGAGATGTGGAAGACATGCAAACTAGAACTAAAATTTTATTCTACTAGTTTTTAATTTCTTCCCAAATAACACCACTGTACTATAGAATTACTAATTAACATGATGATGTGACAGATAGTTATGCTCATAACTTCAATCTCATGGAAGTAGTACTAGCTATTATCAGCAAAATGCTTACTAAGTGGTATGTCTTCAAAAAAACTCCAATTGTAAAGCCACATATATTCTCTCAGTGGAAAAAGGTAAAAGTGAAGTAGTTATTATTAATTATTGCACATATAACAATGATTTTAGACTGAAATATGATATGAAAAGAAAAAAATCTATTTATCCAATAAATCTTTATTAAAATGCAGATGCTAGTCAGCTAGAATTCCACAGGTATGTCTACAAAAAAATGTTCATTTGGATTTACAATGCTGGAAGGATCAATGACTTTGCTGTTTGGTGTCTGTGGTCAGACAGTGCATTCTGGTGCAAGTACATGTCAGAAGAACTTGTTCATTCCAAGGAGGGCTAGAGATTCAGTAAGGAGAAGACAGGAACTGGTGTGGTTGTAGTCCCTTCAAGGGCATACATCTATCTTGCCCTGATAGTCTCAAAGATTTCTACCTTTAACAGGTTCTCCCACTTATCAGTAGGACCACTGACTGTTGATCAATCTTTATCTACCCCAGAGCCAGGTTCCTCTGAAATATGACGTTTCTAACTTTAAGGATAAGGGTAGGGGAAAAATAACCAGAATCTGTTTCTTTGTAAAGTTTGATGAACAGAACATCTCTGCAAGCTGTGCATATTCAAAGACTAAAGTGACCTGATGACTTGTGTTTGTTTGTATATTCATGTGAGTATGTATATGATGTGTGTATGTAAGTGTGCCTGTGTATGTGTGTGAATGCAGGCAAATATCTGCCACAATACAGATGTGGAGAGTGGAAGACATTGTTTCTCAACTTCCACCTATGTATGCCATGCTACTTGGCCCATGGGCTTCTGAGGATTCTCCAGTCTCTACCTTGCATCTTGCTGTAGGACATCTGGGATTACAGGTATTTAGTATGGTAACCAGCTCCATGTGGGATTCAAAGGGTCATCTCTCTAGTCTCCAAGGTTACTTTTCTATGTTGAAAAGGTATAGAAAACACAGCTATCTCTCTACCTGTTTGCACCTCTGCAACTAAGGGCTATTGACCCACAGCATATAGGCAAAACAAAAGGATAGTGAGCCACTGTTTAAGAAATTTTAATCTTTTGTAAATTGATTTTTACCATGTTGTTCTTTTATGTTGATAGAAGACATAGATATGAAGTTTCCTTTCCTGAAACTATTCAAATAAGTTGTGGGCTGAGAGCTCACAGAAGGAGGTTACCACGGTTATTGTCTGAATTACCCAAGGTTCCTAGTAGAGAGCAGTCACCTAACTGTGCCCAACTTCAGAGAAACCAACCCAGAATCTTCTGGGACATGAAAACGGAAAACAATTCTTAACAAATTTCATGACACCTTTATAAAATTTTTTAAGGTGCAGACTGTTTATAGATTCCCTTGGAAGTTAGATTCCATAATCTAGATATGGCCTCAGGATTATTACTTTCTTACTGCAAGTATTTTTCCAATTATATTTAAATATAAACCATTAAATATTACCTACTCTTTCTTGATTTATTAAATGCATATATTATATGTATATATTTCATGAATGTCTTATATTGATAAAATAATATAAAAGTGTTTATAGTTAGCCAGCTGGTGGTGATGTGTATCTTTACTTCCAACATTCAGGAGGCAGAGGCAGAGGCAGGCAGGTCTCTGTGATTTCCAGGCCAACCTAGTCTACTCAGTGAGCTTCAGAAAAGTCAGGGCTACCCAGTGAAATGCTGCCTCAAAAAACCAAAAAAAAAAAAAAAAAAAAAAAAGGAAGAAAGAAAGAAAAAAGTGCCTACATTTATAAACTACTCTCTTTGTGTTCATTAATGTTGTTTTTTCCATTGAAACCTACTGATAACTTTCAGTTCCCTAAAATATTAATGTTCCCTAAAACATATTGTTATAATAGTAAAATAACTATTACAATAAAATAATATATGCTATAGAATAAATTATATATAGTATATATTATAATATATCAGTATATATGTTATATAATATGATATATAATAAATAATAAATAATGTTATAATAAAATAACTATTATGTTACAGTAAAATAACTATTTGCTTAAAGCAATTCGCTGATGTTCGATCAGTAAATAGATATGGCTCAGTTGATTGTGCATAAGTTAGGTTCAGTTTCTCAGATGGATTTTACAGATACACCTTCTCCTACAGTGAGTTTATAATAGAAATAGGAAACTGTCAAACTTATACATGATGAGTTTCTATAGGTATGGAGGATAATTGAATTATAGTCATTAAGTCATTCACACAGTGCATGTATGCTGTTAGTTTATGTGAAGGTAAGTGAAACTATTTGTTGTGAAGTGCAACACAGCCAGAAACTGACTGCATTTGAAGATAAGGACACACTGACCAGTGGTCAGCATTGTGGTTCTAACTGATTTCCATTTCTGTTTATTTCTTAAGTACAACAATGTTGTTTGTTTGCCATAGTTGTTATCCACCTGTCATCTTGCCCACCTGGCAGAGTTATTCTTCTCCTGATAAAGACTTAATGGCACACCAAAACCAAATGATTGTTATCAACCTTTGCTGCCCCCTTCAGCTGCCAGCTAGAGGCATGTTCTTTGATATGGTGATGTTCTTAAAGGCTAACTGTAAGACAGGATTGTCTGCGTTTGTTATAGGATTGGAGCTTAATTTGGAGTCAATTCTCCTTGAGAACAAATATTTGCAAAAACATCTCCCCCCCCTCTGGCCTAGCAACCACCAAATTCAATTCTTGTTTAAAGTTTCTTTAACAACATGCTTCTTATCTTCCAGTCATACTAGCTGCAGCACTCCTTTAGCTAAATACTTCTTTGTGAAACTTTGCATTTCCTAAGCCAGTTTATTAGTAAATCCTTCGAAGCATCAGTTGTCTTATTTCAAGTGTCTCTGGCATAATTTTTTCTCCCTCAATTATTCTCACTACAAAATGAATACAGAAAAGGTACCATGAAGACAAATGTATGTGTCACCAGCATGTCCCCAGGGCTTGAGAATACCAGAGAAGAGTGGCCAGAAGGAATGTAAGAGGTTTAGGTGGTGTATGAGTTCAAGGAGACATTATCTTCTGGATAAAACAGGCAGCTACATGTAGGAACTCACAGTAATGTGACAGCATGTACAAGACCTGGGCCAGCTCAAGCAGACCAAAGCCCAACAAGGAGAGGGGACTTGAGTGGAAAATCCCACCACTAGCTATAGAGTTGGCAATTGTTAGCTGCTTAAACACAGAGTAAGAGTTTTCACTGAGTATGTAGTCTCAGGTAAGGTAAACACTCTCCAGAGGGAGACCATAGATACAAGAATATATTGGGAGCACAAATTGGTCTTGAAGGATTTTTTTTTTTTTTATCACACGAAGTTGAGTAGATAGAAAAGGACACAAACTCTGCAAGAGTAAGAAAAATGAAGTGACTGTGACTAAAACACATTGTATGAAACTCTCAAAGAAATCTAAGTTAATTCAATTCATTAAGATAATATATACCCTGAAGTGGTATAAATGGTTTTCATAATAACATATTTTATATCCAAATGACTGTCAGACTTCCTGACTGATCAGAGATTCATGATTTATATTTTCTGAATCTGTGATTAGCTTCTTTTGAGGCAGAAATCACAATTCTCATCTTTAAGTGAATAAGAGTTTTTGAGCCATTTTAAGTGACAATGGCTCAAGAACACAAATTTAATTTACTCCACATTCCAAGTTCCAATGTGGAAGCAGCTTCATGAAATTTTATAATTTTATGGAACAAAGAAAGTCACAAATCACAGCAAATTTGGCAATAGATTTATCAGTACATGTGAAAGGCAGTTACAGAAATGTGGAAAAAGCTTTTTTTTTTTTTTTTTTTAATAGGCCTGGGATGCTATTTAATGACATTCTTAGTTTGGGGGCTGGTGGAAGCTAGCAGTCTGTTAAGCTAATCAGTTCCAAAAGGATTTTATCTATCTGTAGACGAATTTCTAAATGGTCTTATTAAATATGAAACACAGAGCCAAATATAGGGATGCAAGCCTTAGAGTTCAGAGAAATAGTGAGAACAACGAACTACCTTACCTCACCAGCTCTGTTACCTCCAAAATGCTACTACTTCCTTTCTAAACTGCACCTTTATTGCCTTGCTTTTCTGCCCTTTCATTGGCTCTTAGCCCAGCTGCCTCACTTCCTTGTTACTGCCTGTCTGTATAGACTTCCAGGTCTCTATGGTTGGTACTGGGATTAAAGGCGTGTGTCCCCATGCTTGGCTCTTCCCTAGTGTGTCCTTGAACACACAGAGAGCAGCCTACTGAGTGATCAGATTAAGGGCGTGTGCTCCCACTGCCTGACTCTTGTGTTAATGGCTTGCTATTACCTCTGACCTCCAGGCAAACTTTATTAACATACAAATGAAATATACCTATACTTCAGCACAAATAAAATATCACCACATCTATTAAACACATGTTGGTGTCAGATAGAGCTAGGAAAGGAATAGCTGTTCTGGAAGATGAGAACTGCCCCAAGATAAGGTAGCTAACCTCTGAGTCCACAGTATTATAACCTCTGCACTATAATGAAATCTCCTGAGATGACCAGTCTCTGCAGACACAGCTTCTTGTCAGAAGTTTTGATTCACACTCCCTATGACACAAATGATCAGCAAAGTAATGTCTACAATGCTAATTATTATGCAAGTAAACTTTTTTCCTGTAAATGTCACAATGAAACTGTTTACAAGGTGCACACATGTTTCCAGAAACATACAATTAAAACTAAATCCCATATTTAATGATAAAAGAAACAAATGTACATTGAAGTGATGACAAAATTATTAATTTTGAACTAAAGAGTATCAATAGTTTCATCAGTATTAGTTTGACACTATAAATATTCTGGCATATGTCAGGTATATTTATAGACCCTTATGAATAGTATATTTAACATTAGGCCTGCCATGTGAGTTTATAGATGTAAGAGAGGAACATCTGGTATCTAAATCATATGGCATATTTTAAATAAACAATCAAATAATTTACATTTCAGACATGCATCAAAGGATTTAACCATGAGTTATTTACAATTAAGACAGTCATAAACCTTATTTAAGACACAGGAGAAAAATCACTAATTGTTTACCTGGCTATGTGCCCTTGATATTTTCCAACCCACATACCTAGAACACATTAAGATTCCTTAGAAACTTCGCTGTGTCCCAGATTTTGAAACAAATCCCTTTCTTAATCCTGGGAGATTTAATTGCTTCTAATTCAGATGACTGACATTTGAGTATTCAGATTTCATTTCTAATTTTGCTTTCTATATTGAGTTTTCTATAAACAATGAGTTTTAAAAATTGAGTTTCTTATAGAAATGTTTTCAGTGACTTTAATTAATCTTTACTATTCCCACAAGCCTTTGTCTAAACATATTTATGAATTCAGAAACATAATAGATTTCTCAATTATGTCTATCCATAATATCTTCTATGAATATGTATCCTATGATATCTTCAGGAAAGAATCTGCTATTACATGTTGATTGTATGTACACTCACAATTTGATCAATTGAAATTATATTTAAGATAATTTTTTTCTGGTAATTTAAGCTATTGGTAGTAAAATATCTGTGTTATCAATACAATAATTTATGTTTCCTATTCATTCATTCATTCATTCATTCACTCATTCATTCATTCTGTAAATACAAGTTAATTCCCTATTCTCTACCAGGAACTGTGCTAATCACTGTGGTAAAATGATTAGAAAAGATGGGATTTTTTCTTTTATAAATAGTTTTGAGTAGTGTACACATAAACATGAAGAGAAGGTTATGTGAATGAAAGTTTGTAAATCTACAAGAACTCTGAGAATCAGAATTTATTAAAACTTACTTGTAAACAAAAAACTCCTTTGTATAAGAAATATAAACATGACATACAAACAATCTGTGTAAGAAAGTGATTGAAAATATAGAGGAAACATGAAAGACAGTAAGTCTGTGAGCAGAATATGAACACATAAAAGAAAGAACAGGAAAGTTTTGCAAGAATGTGTTAATGACCATTGTCCTTGGAGACTGTTGTCAGTTTGCAAAGTAGACTAGTCCCAGAATAGGTTACTAGAAGACAAGGAAAGAGAATGATGAACACTTGAAACTGTTGGCGAGCAGTAAGGTAACAAAAGTGATTGTAGTGGTGTTTGGGAGATAACCAAAGGTCAGTGGTACATAGTCCTTTATATGTGAGGAGTATAGGAGTGAGCCTCTCACTCCTATATGATGATGGAGATGGGCAATTCTAATCACTGACACAAGAACTACTAGAGAAAGTATAATTTCAGCTTGGAAGGTCTGAAGGAAAGACCTTAAATTGGGATATATTACTGTAGAAATGAGAGAGTCTTATAAGTACATTTAAAACTTAGATGGCTAAGCAGTAGCAAAGAGTTGAAGATCATTGTCTATAACTCAGTGAAGGAATTTAAAGAAAAATTTAAAAATCACAACCATGCTCAAAGGACAATAGAAACCATTATATTTATGACATGGGGTTGAGAAAGATAGAATAGTTGATATTGAAGGGCAATATTTGAAAATATTAAAGGTATGCTAAGGAAGAATTTTATTAGGAAGCCTGGGTGGGCACTAGGATAAATTAAAATTAGGAGTCAAAATACATGGTAAATGTTTCCAACGGAGGGACAAAGAATGATGAGAAAATTGTGAAAACACATTTACAACCCACTTACAGAAGACACTGATCATGTAATTGCAATAAGTGTTGCTTTGATAAAAGGATGGACAAGACTAATTAAATTGTGCTAAGATGTGAAAAGTTGAAGAAGAAAACTGGATAAACTTTATAAAAATCATCTTTTGAAAGCTGTTGTTCATGGAGAAGGAAGTCATGTAGTCATTTAGAGAAGTAATATAGAGTTCTGTAGGTTATGTTAGAAATTATATTGGTGTGTTGTGTTACATTCCCAGATGAATAATTTTACCACATATAAGGAAATTTTTGACAAATTTGCTTATATAAGACTAGGGAAAGATATACATTTTAATGGCAATGGTCAGAAGACAAGTTAGATAGTGGAGATAATATTGGCAGACCAAGTCCAGTTTACAATGTATGAGGTCTGTGGTTGAGAAGACAAGAAAAGTAAATGGAGACAAGATTAAGAACAGAGAAATTGGCAGCTGGGCGGTGGTGGCGCACACCTTTAATCCCAGCACTCGGGAGGCAGAGCCAGGTGGACCTCTGTGAGTTTGAGGCCAGCCTGAGCTACCAAGTGAGTTCCAGGAAAAGGTGCAAAGCTACACAGAGAAACCCTGTCTTGGAAAAAAAAAAAAAAAAAAAGAGAGAGAGAACAGAAAAATTGGATATAGGATTTTACATGTAGGGAAACAGGAGTAAAGAAGAACATTAGTATTTATTGAAGCAGGGAGAAACACTGAATTTGGTGGCTGACACATAGTTTATGATACCAGGAAGAATAATACGAAGATATATAACAGGAAGAAATATCTTAAAGATTCATGTTGCTACACAGAGAACACAATGAGGTGTTGCATTGCATGAATGGTAAGAGCTAGGAGCTAGTATTGATATGAAGTCACAACATGCCCACAAGGTTGGGCTTGCCTGGCAGACCACCTATTTATTTCCGGTTCAAAATAGCCATTTCCAGGTCAAACCATCTCATGGGACTAGGACTCCGTGGCTTTGCATGGTTGCATAAAGCGCGCGCGCAGCCATGTAATCTATGCACATGTGTGGAGTAGTCACACAAGTTCCTGTACACATGCACGACCTACCCTTTATAAAGCCAGTGCCATCTTGCATGACTCTCTTCTTGTCCTCTTAATCACGTGTTTCACACAGACCTGTCAGATCTTCTATCCTCTTTTAATAAAAACTCTTCTGTGGTCTTGTGCTCAGGACGTTTTCTGGCAGGGTAAGAGCGCCGCCAAGTAACTAACATTCATCACTCAAGGAATACTCAAAACCATACTTCTCTTAAGGCATGAAATACTAAGAAGATGGCTTACATAGTACAGTTTTAGAAAGTAAGCTGGAAGTATGACAGATTTTAGGTGAAGAATGCTATGGGCATCTATTTACCCTTCCCAGAGTGATCCATGCATTCCTCTTCGGGGCCTCCTTGTTAGCTAGCTTCTAGGGAGCTCTGTGCTGTAGTCTGGTTATCCTTTGCTTTACATCTATATCTCCGTGAGTAAACTGGGGGTGGAGGAGTGCAACAGATGTAAGGGATGAGGGATGAGAACATAAGGGAATGAGTTGGTCCAGTTGGGACAGGGATGGAGTGGGAGAGCAATGAAAGACATAGCATGATAGAAGAAGACATCATGGGGATAGGGAAAAATCAGGTGCTAGGGAAGTTTCCAGGAATCCACAAGGATAACTCCAGCTTAAACTACTAGCAATAGTGGAGAGGGTACCTGAAATGGCTTACCCCAGTAATCAGATCAGTGAATACCCTAACTGTCATCATAGAACCTTTCTCCAGTAACTGATGGAAGCAGATGCAGAGATCCATAGCCAAACACCAGGCTGAGCTCCAAGAGTCTAGTCAAAGAGAGAGAAGATGGATTCTATGAGCAAGGGGCATCAAGATCATGATGGGGAAACCTAGAGAGGCAACCAGATCAAACTAATAGAAACTCATGTAATTTAGACCAACACCTGTAGCACCTCCATGGGACTGGACTAGGCCTTCTATGTAAGTGGGACAGTTGTGTAGCTGTATCTGCTTAGAAGGACCCCTGGCAGTAGGATCAGGATCCATCCTTGGTGCATGAGCTGCTATCCCTATGGTGAGTCACTTTGTACAGCCTGGAGGCAGGGGGAGGGGTTTGGACCTGCCTCTACTGAATGTACCAGGCTCTGTTGACTCCCCATTTCTTTCTTATTTTCTTGTAGTAGGGAATGGAGGGTGGGTGGGTTGGGGAAAAGACCTGGAGTGGCAAAAGGAGGGAGATCTGTGATTGGTATGTAAAAATGAATAAAAATTTCTTAATAAAAACAAAGAATGGTATGGTTGTAGATTCATGAGGATTGAAGTTTGAGTACATGATTGATTTACTTACAGCATAAGATAGTGGGAGGGAAAATAAGTAGGGATGAGAAAAGGAAGCCATAGAATTTGATCTGCACCTTTTCTTGAAAGTTACACAAAACTGAAGCATGTTATCTGTTTTTATCCTCCCTAAAGTCCATGGCTCTATTGTCTCTGAGCAAGAAGAATTTGACACCTCCTAGGTTCTCCTTTCAAGTGCAAAATAGCATCTGATGTTCAGGCTTTACTTTTTTCCCCTTGCCTTCTTGTATCTTTTATCTTTAAACTAAAAGAGAAAAAGAGAATGAATTACCATAATAGTAATCTTTCTGACTACCAAAAATATCCTTTTTCCTCTCTTTGTATCATCATATATCCTCTTCCTCTTACATCAATTATAGAATAGGTGTACAATTAGAAGTATAACTATTTTATGAAAGTATCTGAAGTTACAATAAGATACCATGATTCTGGAAGTAAGATGATGGGAAGGAGGGTTCGTTGGTTCATTTTCACTTACATGTGCTTTCTTTGTGTTGTTGAGAGGCATTGCTCAGTATATTCTGAAGCATATCAGTTGAAACGCTTGATGTTGCTACTTACATTGCTCATAATGATAGCACTAACACTGGGTTAGAAGGCAGAGTGAGTGCAATAAATGCACCTACTTTAATACTATCAGCCTTCAACTTGTGTACATTTCAGAAGACATTAATTAAAATGCACAAGTTTTTTAAATAGAGATTAAAATATGAAAGAGATCAAGCTATTTACAATCCAATTAGCTCAAAATTGGATGAGTAATACAAATGCATAATTAATCTAGTTTGATGATGACAAACTTGAAAGAGAGGTTATGAAATTAGTAATGGGAAAATAAAGTATTTTAAAAAGGCAAAAAGTGCCCTGTGATCAGTGATAAAATAGGATGAGTTTCATCTGGCATAATCTTATTTTAAAAAAAATACCACCAACCAGAAATAAATGTAGCTTAATTTTGAAGTATTTCCAAGATAAATGTTTTAAAGCAACGAGAAAGCACTCTGTTTATTATATTGCCTTATTCCTAAAATATTTGAGCATTTAAATTCATGTTTCCTTTTTAAAAAAATTCTTATAATTCTGTATATATGTGTGGAGGGATATTAACTTGATAGCAGGTGCCTATGGAGCACAGCAGAAGGCAGTGGATCCCTGAAGCTGGAATGACAGCTATCTTTAGGCCTCCTCATGCTAATCCAGAAAAGGACAACTCTGGTCCTTTATAAAAACAGTACATCCTTTTAGCTGCTGATCTATTCTAGTCCCTCTTTTTTTCTTCATCTAATGACAATTATGTAGTGCAATTTTTCTAGTCATTACATTTAAAGTGATTAATTTATCAATAAACTAATTCACAGAACATACAGGTGAAAAGTTAAAAAAAAAACTAAATATATTAAAAGTAGATTTTAAATGGATTTCCCATAACATGAAGTATAAATGACCAACAAACATTTGTCAAGGGTCTAGTTACTAGTAATCACTACAGAAATGTGAATAAATACAAGCATAGCTTCTTACCCATCGTGATGATGAAATACAGGAAGAAGGGAAATGCAAAAATGAAAACCTGGAAGCAATGGTGACAAAGAGGGAAGCTGGGTTACCTGTGCATCACGGGTGGGAATTTAGGAGCAGATGTGCCCTGGAAACAAAACAATATTGAGATGCCTAACCAACAGACAATCTGGTAAACATATAATTACAAAGTGATTCAGTACACACACACAGAAACACATGAACACACACACACACACACACACACACACACACACACACACACACGTGCGCAGAATCTTTAAGGGATAGCAAATTTATTCCTAAAAGCTAGAGGGTACTTAGCATACCAAATGTTTGTCAATGGATAAATGGGTGAACAAACTGTTACACCGATAGATTGGAATATTTTTCAGTAATAATGAAAAAAGAACTGAAATACTGATACATACCTGCAATAGAATGGGTATTATAAAGTTCACTATAGTGAGTGAAAAACAGACACAATAATAATACAATTCAGACATTTTGTATGAAAGTTTCAGAAGAGATGCGCAGAGAAATATACTACGATAATTGTTATGCAGATCTGCGGTTACCTGGAGTTAATGTTGGGCAGTGAACTAGGCTCTGCAAGGCATAGAATGGTGTTCTCAATGCTTGAAGTAGTCCACTGCTGGAGTATATCAGTTATTTGTCTTATGTCTGTGACTAAACACAAGATAAGAACAGATTAGAGAAGGGAGACTTTATCTTGGCTCACAATCTGACTGTATAGCCCATCCCTAAGGGAAAGGACAGCAGGGAGCTTTGAGGAAGCCTAAGGTTGCATTTGCATACATCTAAGAAGCAGAGGGAGACTAATGTTTGTGCTGATTTGCTTTCTCTTTTTTATTCAGTCCAGAAATCCAGACCATGGAGTGACATAACCTACATTTATGGAACGTCTTCCCACCATAATTATCCTGTTTAAGATAACATTTCACAGGCATACTCAGGGATATGTACTCCAGGTGATTCTAGAGCCTATCAAGTTGAGAGTACTAACCATTACACTGAGCTCCTGAATTGTACTGTTAAGGCAGAAGCATTGTGAGTGTGTCTAAGATCACAGGTCTTAGCATTTAATGTAAAATGCTAAATTTTGTGTTTAGTCTATTTCTTATCAATAATGGGTATTCTGAAAATGAATAGAACAATAAATTAAATACATACAAAATTTTCAGGGATTTTAAATCAAATTGTAAAAAAAATATAATTATAAACATTGGAAAACTATTTAAAAGCCTAAAATATTTGGAAAATTCAAGACATGAGAGAGAAAGTAAATATATGTATGGAAGATACCATTGAAGAATGACTCAGTGAGATCCATGACAACAGAAAAGGAAAAATGTCAATATAGGTGGTATATTTCAGGCAAAAAATGATAATGGAATGATTGACTGATTGTATAAAGCAGATAAAGCAAATACAGTTCAATAGTATTTCTTAGTATTTTAAATTTTAAAAATTAAATTAAAATTTTAATTTTAAAAATTAATTAATTAATTTCTTTTTCATTATATTTGTGTTTTAATTTTACACATCAGCCATGGGTTCCCCTGTCCTCCTCTCCCGCCCCCACCTCCACCTTTGCCCCATCCCCTCCCCTCCATTCCCATCTCCTCCAGGGCCAAGACTCCCCTGAGGATTCATTTAAACCTGGTGGATTCAGTACAGGCAGGTCCAGTCCCCTCCTTCCAGGCTGAGCAAAGTGTTCCTGTGTAAGCCCAAGGTTTCCAAACAGCCAGCTCATGTCCAATTTATTTTTTAAAAAAGATTTTTTTTTTCATTTTACACACCAATCCCAGTATTTGTAACGTATATAATCTTTGGAGGAGACCGGCAAATTGTTTCTTAAGTCAAAGATTATAACATTGAGCCATTGTTTGTTCTTCCTTCTTAAAATGTGAGCTACTTCGGAAAGCTAGTTCTGTGTAACACCGGCATCTCATTTAAGTGGCGTATGTCCCAAAAAGCATTTCTTTTGAAAACAAAATGCAATGTGAGGTCGAACACATTATAAAATATGTGCCTTTATCTTCATTTGTCTTCTTTCCAGTGCTATTTTAGTCACAAAATGAAAAATGAAGAAGCACCTCAAAATTGAAAAGCAATAAGAACATTTATTGTAGTAGTGCTGGAAGTAAATAATTTGTTCATTTAATGGCCCGAGGTAATATTTACTAACAGCAGATAATACTAAGAAGAAACTGCAAAACTGCTCAGTGAGACTAGTTTGTATTTTTAGAAGTGTGCATGCTGATCAGTTAATTTTGAGCAGCAAAAGGATAAATGTTCTGTAATCACAGCTTGAGGAGGGATAAGATGTATAAATAAGAAAAAAACTTCACCAAAGGGTCTTGGGGAGATGGCTCATGAGTAAACATAACTGAGCTGGCCTTTTCATTCAAAATCCACACCTCTGCAAAACCCCAATGTGCCAATGTGGCAATACAGGTCTGTACATACCCACAGTGCTGTGTAGGTAGAGACAGGTAGGTCATAGCGCTTCAATGGAATCCGGTCTAGTCAGAAGAGCAAAGTCTAGGTTCAGTAAGAGAACAAAACCCTATAAAATTAATTAATTAATTTGGAGAAATGACTGAAGAAAAATAGCTAATGTCAAATTCGGGCTTTCTTATGCACCCATGTTAGTGTACCTGCATGCACATGGGAGAAGACACACACACACACACACACACACACACACACACACACACACACAGATATCACCGATTAAAAGTCATATTTATGTTAATATAGAAAAAATACATTTATTTTAGCAATCATTTATTTATTAAATATTAATTATGTATCTCTTATGTTTGTATCCCGATTATTAGAAGAATATTAATGAGAGCAAAATCTCAGCTTTATCTATTGTTTACCATTCAACATACCTACAGTCATAGGCGACTTCTACACAAAACATTTTATTGCAAATAAAATATACTTTTATTCTTTAATTTTTATTTTTATGCAATATTTATTTTAAAAAATAATATAACATATAAATAAAAACATTACATTTTAATTATTTATTATAAATAATCTACCATCTACATAATGGATATATATTTACTAAGTATACACTTGATATTTTCCCTTTTAGAGCTGTAGGAATGAGTAACAAACTAAAACAAAAAAGTCTGTAGAAACTATAGTTGGTAGAAGATATTAATGAGCTAAACTTGTGAATTTAATGTACATTAAAGCAGAAAATATGTTCCAAAATCAAAGCCCCTTATGAATCAGCAGGTGAAACGCTGTGGCTCATAACTTCTCTTCTAATCATTCCAATTCTGGGCGAACCATTCAAGGCAGCTGTTGGAACCATAGCACTTAATTTTCATTGCAGGCTCTGCTTCCCTCCTCTGTGCTTTGTTCTACATTGAAAGCGAGACATCATTTTGAGTCAAATTTCTCTTTTGTTCCTCCATACCTCTGATACAGAAAAGTGAAAATAAATAAGTAAATAAACATAGAAATATGTACCCATCTGTTCCTGCATTATGGCTGCATTCTTGTATACTCCTCACATTCTTACTTGAAATCCCACATTCCTAGCTGAGAATTTCTACTAAGTAATTTGTTCTCTCACTGTTTCTCTCCCCCATTCTTTCCCGTTCACAATTCCTATTCAAGTTGGAAAAAGCAGCAATAACTAGCAACAATTAGCCTCTTGCAGCAGCTGCTCCGTGGAATGTGAAGCTGTAACGGCGTTCTCTTTGTCTGTGAGATGATCCAAATGTGCCCTTCACACCATAATCTATGAAAGGCATGGCAGTCTACAGTAGTAGGTGCTCAATGGGCAGCCAATGTGTGAAATGGACTTATTGCTGGTATGATAACACTATTTCTTGGTCAGCATCTTAAGACTAACATTGCTACTTGCAGAACAGGACAATTCAAGATTTAAAAATAGAAACAGGATTCCTTGTTATTTCAAACTTTAAAATATTTCTTTTATATGCACCACATTTTGTTTTATGAGTCATGCATTGATGGGGTCACTTGACTGAGTCCTCATTTGACACGTGTGTAGTGCAGTTTGGAGAACAGTTTTACAATCTATACCTTGACTCCTCTTCTCCCTCTTTAAAGGTGCTAAAAACAACATAATCTCTTCTAGTTCAAATGGCAAATGCTCCAGTGTGTTTCCGTTACCATGTCTATTCATTGCACTTTATTATAGCTGCTGAAATTAACGTTTAACTCAGCGATGCTCTTTTTAAAAAGGTCTTGGCACTGTGATGATAAAGAAAGACATAACCTAACTAGGTAAATATTTAGTATCCAGTGGAATTCACCGTGAAGATAATACTACCTGTTAGAAAATGGAACCAAAGAATGAGCTCAATGGGGCTGTGGGATGGTTTGAATGGAAACTGTTAAGCCTGATGACTTGGGTTTAGTCACAAGTACCCATGATGAAGAAAGAAAATGGACTCAAGCAAGGAATCCGCTGGCATTAACGGAAGTGCTACACACAGCTGTTCAATGAATACACACACACACACACACACACACACACACACACACACACACCACACACAAAAACACACACAATAAATAAGTAAATAAATACTGTAGAAGAAAAATAATTATCTCAAAGTTGCGAACTCTTGGTGCTCTCAGATATTCTCAGAAATCCATGCAGTAAGAAGATAGTTGAAACAAACAGCAAAAGAAGAAAATTTACTTTTTTAATCTAAAGGAAGCCTTTAAGAACAATAAGCCCTTGGCATTAAAAAAGAACCTGAAGTGTCCAAGAGCATCCAAGTCTGCTGGGGCTAGGCAGCAGAATTGAGAGTATAAGAAGCTGATATTACGGTGCCAGCCTTACATGAGATACTGGTTAAGCTTTGTGGATTAGGGACGAAGGGGACGCTAGTTGCAATGTTTGTGGAAGTGGCATGCTCTCAGCCAAAACACATCAAAGAAACAACACAGAGAATATTTGATCTTCATTTAAACTTATAAAATACAATGTACATCCACAGGAAATTACTTCTGTAAAATTCATAAACTATAAAGAGATGAGAGACATTGAGTTCATTTACTTTTTGAGTAACTGTACTAACGTACTTTTCTGTGCATTGTTCACACATGTGCATAGACTAAGTGAACATCTTTGTGTCTAGAAGCACGACATAACACTTTTCTTTCATAATACATAGGGTAATTCTGTGTCTAAATTGACTTAAGGGGTTATGAAGGCATAGATTTAGTGAGCAGCTTGCCTGAACTTCTAAAACTTACTGAATAAGTGAGATTAAATTACATTCTGTGTGGCAAAATATTTAACCAGTGCTAATGGTGTTGTCTGCAAAACAGCAGTTATTTTGAGGTGTACATGCTTACAAACATACGTGCATTATTTAAAGTACGTTATTTAAGGAACACAAACTAAACTTCACTGAATTCTATCTTTGTGAAAATTGAAAGGGGAAAAAGATGATTTTTAAGGTCAATCATTAAACTCTAAAGAAAATGTTGTCTTTATTTATTTTACAGATTATTTTAAATTATTTGTGGTGTGTGTGTGTGTGTGTGTGTGTGTGTGTGTGTGTGTGTGTGTGTGCGTGTCTGAATTTTGGCTTGCACATGAGTACAGATGTTCACGAAGGCTAATAGTAACTGCTAGATCCCAGGACTGGTAAATGCAGGGAGTTGTGAGTTGTAGGATGTAGGTGTTTTGACCTAAATTTGGATCCTCCAAAAACACTGTATACTCTTAACTGATGAGAAAACTTTCCAGCTACAGGCTTTTCTTTTAAAAGTAAAAACTATGAACTAATAAAGAGAATATTAATATTGTAGTAGGGAAAACTGAAGGGTAGTATTTATTTACAGACAATATAAATAATAAAACTCCACGACCACCTGTATAACAGTTATACATTTATTAAAATTCAAAAATAATATAATTGTGTAGACTCAAACATGTTCAGTAAGATTTGGGTTAGTTTAAAGATGAAGGCAGGTTTTGTGGAGTGCTCATTTCTGAGTGGTTCCTTCAGATCAGGGTTAGAGTTTTCAAAATTTTGACGTTTTTCAGAAGGACTAGCGTGAACAACTTCTTGGAAAGAGGAAGCGTATGCCACTATGTACAGAGAAATTGCATAATTCATTTCATTGTTTATGATATACTTAAGAGTGGGTAGGAGGTACATTCAGAGATAGGTCCCCACATCCTTTTCTCAACTTCCATTTATCTTGCCTTCCTTTTCTGATATTCTCCTGCATATCTACTTATTTAAAAGATCACTATAATACTACCTTTTATGCATAAAGTTTATCGATTTTGTTTTCCTAAATTTATGGTTGTTTTGTAAACTGTGTTGTAAGCATACCCTTAAAATGGCTTATGAATGTCTGGGTAAATAAATGCATCTATTATTTTGATCTTTGGGGGACTGAGCAAAGCTATGAGTAAAATTAAAGATATATCTTTAATTTGATATATTTGATAATTTGATAGGTGCCTATACCACTAGGCACCCAAACCCCAGTTGGAAATTAAACAGGGGTTCCTTGTATCAGGGGAACCTGAAGCACAAGGGTTATATTTATGCTAATTTGTGTTAATATGGCTGGGAGGCAGCAGGGTATAGAGAGACACAGAGAAGCCCAGAAGTCCTAAGAATAGAATTCATTTCTCAATTCCACCAAAGGAATCATTCACATTACACAGTGCTAAAAGAAAAAAAAAAAAAAACCAAAACTTCTAGCACGTAACAATATGCTGTCTCTATTTCCACAGGTCATTGAAATATTTAACTCATTATTTTTCTGCTGTCCCTATTTCTCTCTGTACTGGTACTAGGGCATTTAAACATATTATTTGTCATTTGCCTATAGAGATTTGTTTTAAGATTTTATATATCGTGAAAAGTGTAAAGACCATTCACTGACAGACTGTTTTCAGCAAACACCTAAGTACATATGCTTGCATGGCCTAACACTATTTTGATCTCTGGTATGTACTGTGGGAGGAGAAATTGGACTGGATATTTGACCTCTGATCTCCATATGCACACCATGACAGTAGAGATAGGCCTTCATTACACACACACACACACACACACACACACACACACATGAATGAACAAACGAATGAAATTTAATCTAAAAAGGTATTTTTGACACATTATCCTAAAATAAATTGTAACAATTTAACTTCTCATCATAAATAAGAGATACATTTTTTAGGCTAAAGTGAGAAAATAACCTTTAAAGTAAGAATCCCAGGAAGTTGAATACAGACAATACTCCCTGTGTTTCCATTGCCTTTCAGGATCCCCTGTCAAAAACTGATCTTAGATATTTGTTGAAGAGAAGAAATAAAGTCAAGACACACTAGGACATAATCCACATGCATATTGATAACTTTTCATTTATTATATTCCATTTATTATGTGTGTACTGGTTTGGCCATTCAAGAGATAACTATTACATGCAGCTGCAGGTTAGCTTACTATATTTTGTTAAAGTATCTAAATGTAGAGCATAATAAAGTCACATCTATTTTCTTGTATGAGACACCTGTAATCTAAATAAATTATTCTTCCATAATTAGTCTGCTGAGGTATAGTTATATAGTTATAACAGAATTGATAAAGATTTAAGATTATTTTCATTTTAAGTACACATTTCATGAACAAAACAAAAATATTCAAATAATATTATTTTTACTGACGAGTTGATGCCAATTTATTAGATTTTGCTATCACAATTCCACTATCATGAACTTAGCACAAAAGCTCCATATTTTCTTTATGTGGAGAATGCAAAAAATACTATTTTGTTAGGGAAATAAGCGCACATTATAATTCAGCATCACAGTATACCTTGCTATAAATCCTAGATCGCTGCCTGCCTATTCACTTATGATAGAAACAGGAGATTTCTGCCCATTCCTTTTAAGTGGGTGGATAACGAGCCAGGCCAGCATGGTTCTGGTAAAGCAGCTGTTGTCTAAGTTGATTGATCTGACATTCAGTCTGATTGATTGGTACTTAGACTGTGTAGGTTTCTGAATACTTGAATATTGCACTTGATTACATTTCACTACATATGAAATCATCCCTCAAATACTGTGATTCTGTCTTCCTCATCAACCTCTCTGCATTGTGTCTATTCTCTCCATCCTCACATAAACATTCACATAAATATTAAAAAAACAGGTCGATAGTCTCTTTAGGAATACCAAAATACATTTCAAACTTTTGTGTTATGTCTACTGCAAATATTATCAAATGCTTCCAACTGCTTTTGACACAATATTCAACCTCATTAACATAACACAAATTATTATTAATACAATATACTTGGATTGCAATATTTACCCCACTATTTCTAATTGTTTATTAACTTGAGACAAAAATTTAATACTGTTTTTTTACATCTCCTTCTATAAAAAAGTATAATGATGCTATCACACAGAGATTAGGATAAATCTGGAGTATTTAAATAAAGTCTCTTGAATAAAGCCGTTCACCATAAACGACGGTACTATCATCAATCATTAGCATCAACAAAAGTAATCTCAATAATACTGAATGTCACTGCTCATTGTAGCTTCATCTGTTGCTAGGAACCCAGGTACTATATTGACAAAGAGTGCACATCCTCTTCTGGTTCCTGATCATAGTGAGAATGCACTGATTTTTTCTCTATTTACCATGATGTTGAATATAGGATTATTGTAAACAGCATTTTATGCAAGCATGGCCCTTCCATCCCTAGCCTGTCCATGGTTTTTAGTATGAAGATTTATTGAATTTTGGAAAGGCCTTTTCTGCATCTACTGATGATTTGATTTCTGCATTTGAGTCTTCTTATAGGATAGATAATATTCTTTTATTTGTGTATATTGAATCATCCCCATAATCTCTGAATGAAGCCAACTCAGTCATGACCAATGATCTCTCTGATGTGATCTTTAATTTAGATGGCTAGTAATTTAAGCAAAATTATTCACTAGAGAAAGTGATAAAACTGAGTGCATGCTTTCAGCAGAAATGTCCCTAAAGATGCTGTTGGGATGCTTTTTGAAGCTGTAGGAAAAGTCACAAGTACTTCATGCTTTTCTTCTTGACACATGGTCAGATTGCACTACATTGCCATTATATGCATACTTGTCCATAGATAATTAAAGATGTCTTGGTAAGTTACAAAGTGATCATTTAAGGATTCCTTATGTTTTCTTATTCAATTTTGAGGCACTTGTGTTAGGTGAGTATAAAGAGGGTTTTAGGTGTGTAGAGTATTTTAAAAGTTAGAAGTCTGCAATGGAGATGTAGAACACTGGAAACAGAATGAGATGAAGAACGGAAGACAGAAAGAAGACTTCCTATTTACCCTGTGCCCTCTTTGGAAATGAGTTTATGACTATGCCCATTCATTTTTCTATCATGATAGCTATGATGCATTGATGTCTTCATTTTTAACTGTGATGGAATTAAGTTATATGAAGTCATGTCTGTATTAGAGACACAGAGACAGTAGGATTTCTAAAAGATCAAGGAAAGCATGGCGATTTAGTCATAAGGCTTGGCTACAATGTGTAACTCTCTCAAAAAAATTAAAATAAAAATAAAAACAGAAAAAAATAAATCAAGAAAATAGTTAAGTCTCTGCTAAGCTGGTAATGCCCTGTTGTGCTATATTTTTCTTTGGGGACTAGAAGTCACATTTACCCTTTCCCAAAATTACAAGGCACTTGCACATTTGAAAAATAGGTATTAGACTTTATTGTTTTAGAAATTCATGAAAGTAACCTTATCAAATAAATTTCCAATGTTCTATACTTACCCATGTAGATGATACTGGATATTTTTTACCTTGTTTATTTTATAGCTAAGGTGTAGTAGGATTGCTCTTAGGGCCATGAGCTCATTAAAATGATATGGAAACTTATTAATTATGAAAGCTTGGCCTTAGCTTAAGCTTGTTCCACTAGGTGTTTTAACATAAACTAACAATTTTTTATAGTCTACATTATGTAACATGACTCATTACCTTATCTCTCCATATTGCCCATGCTGTTTCTTCCTCTCAGTCTGGCTGGCAACTCTGCCTTCTTCTTCCCAGAGTTCTCTCTCTGTCAGAGTCCTGCCTAAACCTCCTGCTAGCTATTGGCTGTTCAGCTATTAATTTCACCAATCACAGTGATACATTTTCACACAGTGAACACATATCCCCCTTTTTGTACATTTCCCACTTTTTGTCTAAATAAGATGGAAGGTGTTAACTCAAACATAGTAAAACTATACATGATAAGAACAATTATCAGATAAGAATTACATTCACAATGGCTAATCCATTTATATTTAGCATAGTTGGAGAAAATACAAAATTATTTATCTCATCTTGATGAATTTAAAGGTTTTTTTTTTTTTTTTTTTTTTTTTTTTTTTTTTTGAGACAGGGTTTCTCTGTGTAGTTTTGGTGCCTGTCCTGGATCTCGCTCTGTAAAACAGGCTGGCCTCAAACTCACAGAGATTCACCTGGCTCTACCTCCTGAGTACTGGGATTAAAGGCATGTGCTACCCCACCTCCCGTCTTGAATTTAAAATTTTATACCTAAATCATTTTCCATCATAACCTGTATTATCATCCTAAAACTAACATTTTCGACATCAAAAGATTTTCTTAGATAATCGACTTAAACTTTTATGTCTCTCAACTTTATATACTTTATATCTCTTCTGTGAGTAGCTTTTCTGAGTTTGGTAACAAGGAAACCTATATCCACAAGTATCTCATCTCCAACTCCATCAGAGACCCAAGAAGGATATAATATTGCCTTAGTAGTGAGGAAGCATGGAACAAACAACTTCTAAAAATAGAAACTACAGAGACAGCTGGGTGCCTGGACAGTCACCGGAGGTTCCTCTGCAGCTGTTGGGCCATCAATCTTTGACTTACAAACCTAGAATATCCAACAGAGATTTCTTTGAAGCAGGAATTTTGAAGGACTGTTCTACCTTGTTTTGGCAAAGTTCAATAGTTGCTTTCTTTTGTGTCCTGCTTGTCCAATTTGGACAGCATAGTATCAGCAATAGAGACAAGGACAGTCTCTTGTCTAGTGGCTAGCTTTGTCGTATTATAAGAAAACTTCACATGGAGGTTCTTTGATGCCAATCATCTTTTTTTAAAGTAAATTGATGTTGCCAGGAACAGACATGTCTTACTGACAATGAAAAGCTTTATGTTATTAATATATTTAAATCTCATATTTTGTTGGTCTTTGAAGTATTTGAAGATCACCTGTGATCTAAAATATATCTCTGATTGACCTGGAAAATATACCTAATGTGACTCTAAGTTTGATTGTTATAGATGACTAACTACCAACCTGCTTTTCTTGATTATCCTAAATAGCTTTCAAAGACTAAAACTTTACATACATTTTTAAATGAGCTGTATAGGTACAATGTAGTTGGAATCTTAAAAGTTCTTATTAATGAAATCAAACCCGAGGCCAGTTATTGGGGTGATTGCTGGAAGATCAGAGACACAGAACAAGCCACAGTTTTCTCACCTCACCAGTTCCTCAGCTGGTCTTGTTTCCTCAGACTGCAAGCTTCTGAATCCTTATCCCAACGGCTCTCAGCTGAACTGTGTTCGAAAGCCTGAATGCTTAACCAGCCGAATGCTTTACTCACTACATGCTTTTTTCTCCCCTAATTCCTGGTCCTCACGCCTTATATACTTTTCTCTTTCTGCCCCCACTCCCTGGGATTAAAAGTTGTGTTTCTAGGATTAAAGGCGTGGGTCACCATGCTTAGCTGTTTCTAAAGTGGCCTTGAACTCAGAGATCCACCTGGTTCTGCCTCCCAAGTGCTGGGATTAAAGGTGTGTACCACCACCGCCCAACTTCTGCTATAGCTTACTCTTCCCATTTTCTAGCCACCAATTTTGGCTTTGTTCTAGTGGCTGTCTGTTCTCTGACCCCAGATATGTTTATTTCAGGGAACACACAATATTTTGGGGAACACAATACCACCACATTTCCCCTGTTTTTGTCTAAAATTAAAAAAAGGTTATAACTAATACAAGAAAAACTATCCAATAAGTATATACAGTATACACAGTCAAGATTACATTAATGATGTCTAGTCCATTAACATTTGACAGATTCAGGTGAAAAACTCCATTATCCATAATAATGTCCAGTCCAGTAACATTTGATAAAACTCAGACAAAAATTTTTCATTACTTATCCTATCTTTTCTTTTCATAATAGATTCAGTAGTCTACCTTTTGTCATTTTTATATCTTCTCCTTTTTCTTTTTAGAGTAGATTCAGTGATCTACCCATTTATCCTATTATTTCTTTGTCTTTTTTCTCAGCGTAGATTCACTGATCTACCTCATATCTATTTTCTCTTTTTCCTTTTCTTTCTTTAACAGTACAATACCTTAAATAAGAGTAGAAATATATGTATGTATACCATATAACAAAAATGAACTTAAATTTGAATCAATATACAAATTTCCATGCCAATGTAAACTATTTGAGACTAGTGGTTGTTCAAAAGTAGACTCAACAATCTACCCTTTTATTTCACCATTTCTATATTATACTGCTGTAGGATGTTCTGTATGTCAAATGTGTTGCTCTGATTGGGTAAAATAAATACAGTGCTGATTGGCCAGTAGCCAGGCAGGAAGGATAGGGTAGGCGGGACAAGGAGGAGGAGAATTGTGGGAAGTGGAAGGCTGGATGGAGAGACTGCCAGCCATCGTGATGACAAGGAAGATGTAAGGTACTGGTAAGCCATAAGCCACATGACAAAGTGTAGATTAATAGAAATGGGCTAAATATAAGACTAAGAGCTAGACAATGGTAGACCTGAGCTAATGGCCAAATAGTTTAAATAATATAAGTGTCTGTGTGATAATTTTATATGTGGGTTGAGGGACCACAGGGGCTTGGTGGCACCTGGAGAGATGCTCTCCAACAACATTATACTCTGCCTTTTTTCCATCAGAAAGAGATCTCTGAATCTTATCTTCTTTGTTCAGCTTTTCTCCTGACCATCACATTGAACAACTTGTAACCACTGCCTAAATGATAACAAACATCCATAACCCACTGAACACCAAAAACCACCCACCCACCTCTTGGGAATATGGATGTCCTGTTCTCTAGACTGCTTTCTGTTGTCTGGGGACAATGGCATCTTTAAGAGACCCTGAGAAAAATGAGATAATAATCAAGTTCTGGGTAAGCTAGCTCTATTATTTTTTGTTTAGTATCTATGTGATAAGAAATTTTAGAGCTTTTCTTAAGTCTGAGCTTGATAGTTGGTGAGGCTGGACCATCTCAGCTAGCTAAGACATTCTAGATGTAGAATTTTGAGGAAACCTGAACAGAGGCATTCTGAGAGGCTGGATCACCTGGGCTGAGTGTCTTTATTGGTGTTTTGCTGTGGGATAATGGTTTTGTACACTGTTTAATAAAACACTAATTGGCCAGTAGCTAGGCAGGAAGTATAGATGGGAGAAGCAGACAAGGAGAATTCTGGAAAGAGGAAGGCTGAGTCAGGAGACGCCAGCCAGCTATCCAGGAAGCAGCATGTAACAGCACATAGGTAAAGCCATGGAACATATGGCAACATGTAGATTAACAGAAATGAGCTGAGTTTAAATGTAAGAGCTAGTCAATAGTAAGTCTGAGATAATGGCTGAGTAGTTTCAATTAATGTAAGCTTCTATGTGTTGACTTGGGTCTGAGCAGCTATGGACCAGGTGGGAAACAGGAAAACTTCCAGCTACTGTGTTTGGTCTTTTTTTTTTCCCCTGAAAACACAACATTTTAAAGGTAATATATGTATCTGCACAAACACAAGTATGAAAGCTGTGGTATGCATAATCATTCAAAGTTTTTTTTAAACTTATGTTTGAACACGTAAAAGGCATCTGTTAACTTTATAAGTTTGTTTGGCGTATATAACCAAACTTCTATTCATGCCATATGAAAATATGGGATTCAATAAGTTATGGTGATTCTGTAACCAACAAGATTTATCATGTCTCATTCAGTCTCAGAGCTGTTCCCATAGTAGAGGGATAAGCATATAAGTCACCTGTCCTTTCTTATGTCTGTAGCCAAGATTTTCAAGAGGTCTCCTCCAATCATATCTGATGTTCATTAATTTTGAAGAGAACAATAACTTTCTGTTTTCCGTGGAAATAAAGGCATAACCTCTCCTCCAACACAAAATGTTTTCTGACTTCCATTTTGAAATTAAGGCATTTTTAAAAATATATAATTTTCTTTTTAATTTAGCACTTTCCACAGTCTAATGTGTCTTAGCAGCTATTGTTTTTATACATCAACATTAAAAGAAATTTGATGTCAACAAAGCACCACACAGGAGACCCTGTGTATTTCCTATCTTTAAGTGGCTTATTCTTTTTAATGTTACTTTATTCTCTCTTTAAAGATTTTTACTTTGTATTTTTAAACTATTTTTCTATGATTGTCCATATGCTTTAAAAAAAAAAAAACTCATCTGTTTAGAAGTTTTCTCAATCTGGACTGCTTTACTGCTTGCCTGTAGCCTTCTCTGACCATAAGACAAACCCTGCCTGCTGGGTCCACCCTGCTTGGTTCCCTGAGACCCTAGCCTCATGTTGGTGCATTTACAGCCCTGGCTCTGGGAATTCTAGTGTCCACAATTCAGTAGGTGTTTTTACCTAATACACCAGCTTCTCAAGTGTTTTTAT
The DNA here is from genome assembly GCF_903995425.1 of Onychomys torridus. Classification (NCBI taxonomy): domain Eukaryota; kingdom Metazoa; phylum Chordata; class Mammalia; order Rodentia; family Cricetidae; genus Onychomys; species Onychomys torridus. Next base: position 28,095,150 of record NC_050448.1, on the reverse strand, counting down.
TTTATCTATCTATCTATCTATCTATCTATCTATCTATCATCTATCTACCTATTTATTTTGCACAGCAGGGCCTTTTATAAGAGTCTTGCCTCTGTAAGCCAAACTTACAAGACTTTCTCAGGCCTTATGTGGATATTTGAGCCTCCATATTGGATGTCATATGTACTCAGGTTTTTCTTTGGGCTGCCAGCTCACAAATATTGACAGGAAGAGTTATTATTAATTATTAAAGTTTGATGTTAACTTTGGTTGTTTAACTAGCTCTTATAATTTAAATTAACCCATTTATGTTCATCTATGTTCTGTTGTGTGGCTGGTTACCTCATCTCTCCTTACTGTCTATGTTGCTTCCTCATGTCTGATTGATGGCTCCACTCTTCTTCCCAGAGTTCTCCCTCTGCCTGGAAGTTCTGCCTATACATCTTGATTAGCTATTGACCATTCAGATTTTATTCCATGAATCACAGCAACACATTTTCACATAGTGTACAAATATCCTACAACACTATTGTAACAACTTTATGAAACTACTTTAAATTTTATTTAAATGTAATTTATATAATATGCATGAATTCATGAGTTCAATCAGTGGAATCTTCAAAATAGAAATTAATTGAGAATTTTTCATGAAAAAACATCGAGTTTTTTCATGAAATGCAGGATATATTAGATTGGAAATTTTACTTGAAGTAGTAAATTTGGTAGTGACTAGTACATATAAGTACTCTTTTGAACTCTGATATTTACTCAAGTTTATAATAAACTTATAAAACTGAATCAATTTTAGCAATATTTAATTTGCTAGTGTTTATTAAGACTCTGTCTTAATGATTATTATAAACACAAGGATTCCTTTTAAGAGTTTTCTCAACCATGTCCCTTGGTTGGTTGAACATAATCCAGGACAGACCTCACGTCTAGAACTAATTGACCAGCATAAACTGGATACACTATAGGAGAGAAGGAAAAAAGAATATTCAACTTGTTGGTAAGGAAGTGAGGGTAGAGAGGATGGACAACTGAGAAGTTGAGGGGAAATATGATCAAAATATATTGCATGAAATTTACAATTAATTAATAAAATATTATTCAAAAATCATTTTAATAAGAACTTAAATAAGAGAAATCAAAAAGGATTGTGGACAGGGGATTATAGGAAAGGGAACATTTTTAAATCAGTAGTAGAATTTTCAAGATAGTCAATTTGATGCATTGTTTTTCCCAGTCTATACTTCTTACTTTTAAAAAGCAATCATTAATAAGTAATAATTAATAAACTACAATTATGATATTTTCTTGAATACTAAATCTAAAATGTAAAGTTTCTACATGATTATATTCAATTGCTAATCAGTTCAAACTGACAAATAATTAATGAGACTTTCAAGGAGACTTGTTTGTAAGTAAAGCAATAAAAATATCAATAGTACACCAGTTTTTATTTAATTTTTTATTCATTTTACATGCCAACCACAGATCACCCTCTCATCCCTCCTTCTACCCCCCGACATTCCCCCTCTATCCCATCCTTCCTCCAAAAGGGCAAGTTCTTCCACGGGGGGCATACCAGTTTTTAAAACATTGTTTTACACACACACACACACACACACACACACACACACACACATATGCGTATTATATATAGATAAACACATATAACAAGGTCAAGAACATAAGTAAGTAAATACATAATATAGACAACCAATAAAGTACTTTTGCAAGCATTAATTTAATACAATAGAACTTCATCTCTTTGTGAAATTGCAGGTTCTTTTGCCTGTCAGCATAAATGGCAAAGTCAAGTGAACATCAGGAAAAGTCTATTCTGATTAGTACCCAAGAGAGAATGACTATTATTGCAATTTATAAAATCATCTCTTTCGAAATGAATGTATGTCTTGGAGCTATAGTCAAGTTGATAAAAGCTAACTTGGAGAATATATATTTTCTCTGAGTCCTTGATTGTCTAACTGATAGACCACACATCACAAAATAATAATGACAATATTCTGAGTATGCAAAGTGCATGACTCACATTTAATGGTGACTTAATCAATATTCCATTGCTGTGAAGAGAAACCATGACCATGGTAACTTGTATAAAGGAAAACCTTTAATTGGAGCTTGCTTACAGTGTCAGTGGTTTAGTCCATTATCAGTATGGTGGGAAGCACAGAGGCACACAGGCAGACATGGTGTTTGAGAAGTAATTGAGAGTTCTACATCTGAATTTGCAGGCAGCAGGATAAAAGAAAGCTAGGGCACTGGGCTTGGTCCTTTCAAACCTAAAAGCCCCCCCCCCCCCCAGTGACACACTTCTACCAACAAAGCCATATCTCCTAATCCTTTCAAATATTACCACTCGCTAAGCATTCAAATACATGAACTTCTGAGGTCAATTCTTAATCAAAACCCCACATTCAACTTTCTGGTGCTTATAGGCTTGAAGCCATATCAGAGTGCAAGAATGGATTCAGTCCAACTTAAATAGTTACCATTGTCTATAACATTCTCAATACTGTTAAAAGTTCTAAAGTTCAGTCTCTTTTGAGACTCATGGCAATCTCTTAATGTTAATCTCCTGTAAAATCAAAACCAAAAAGCAGATCATATGCTTCCAACATACAGTAGCATTACACACACACACACACACACACACACACACACATATATATACATACACACATTCTAAAAGGGAGGAAAAGAACAGTGAAGAATGAAGAAATACTGAACCAAAGGAAGCCTTCAAATCAGCTGGTATACTCCAAACCCTGCAACTCCTTTCAGATCTCCACCTCCTTTCAGCTTTATTGACTGCAACACACTCCTCTCTCTTGGGCTAATTCCATATCCGGTTAGCAACTTTCCTTGGATATTAACCAACTCTGACATCTCCAACATCTTGGGGTCTCCAAAGCACCCCAAACTTCACCTTCATAGCATCATGCAAAGGCCTCTCTGGGCCTCCATGTAGGGACACCCTGACATATACCTGGCCTCAGCAGCTTTCCTTAGCTGAAGAGGTCCATAATTCCTTTCTCACATCCATGACTCTAAAGACAAAACCACATGGCACAGTTCTTCTGCTTTCTGGGGTTGAAACTTGGACCCCTTGCATTAATACAATGTCATTAACATCTGATTTTGATAGTTTCACTCATGTTTTAAGTTTTTCCTTAATACCTTGTCATAAAGTGGAAGATTAGCTATTTGGGGTCTTACCCTGAAATCACCACTTCCTTTATTAAAGCCTGAAGCTTTTCTTTAAACTTTTCATTTCCTTGAGCAGTAGACTTGGTACCAACATTATATTTCCTGGTACTCCTTTTCCTCTGAAACTGTACAGTTTGTATTTTCCTTTGATTTGCATGTTCCTTTTCATTATAGATCTACATAAGAGTGATCACTATTAACCACATGACAAAGCCAATACTAGGCTATCTCAAAATCTCCTCAGCCAATGCTATTAAATATAAAATTCTTCAATTTAGCTTCAGGCAGAATTTTAGGACAGGGAAAACCTAGTGACATTATTTGCCACAATAACAGTCTTTAGGCCACTTGCTAATATTCTTTGCATTTAAATCCTCTTAACATGGGTCCTCACATTGCACATTGCCCTCAGCACCACTAATTTCCATGATCAAGGATGGACAAGGGTGGTCCAATAAGCACCACCAGTTTTCTGGTCCAAATTTTCCAAATCTTCCATATTCCAAGAAACAGTGGTCAGGCCTATCACAGCAATACCTTAGTCCCTGGTACCAACTTGTGCCTTAGTCAGTCTTCTGTTGCTGTAAAGGAACATCATGGGATCCATTCTTTTTCAAACTACCGCATTTGGTCTTCATCTTTTACAGCATCTTAGAAATATAAATAGTAATTTATTTTTCTTGGTGTGACTTGAGAGTGTTTTCATATGGGTGAGTAAATGGTCTTAATCAATACATACTACATTTTAAAAATATCTTTTATATCAATTAATCATACGCTTAATTTTTACCTACATTCTTCTCCCTTTATATTTTTATTCTTTGTTGATCTTTTATTTTCTCCTTTTTTATTTATTATATTTGTGTTTTAATTTTACACATCAGCCATGGTTCCCCTGTCCTCCCCCCTCCCACCCCCACCCCCACCTTCCCCCCATCCTGTCCCCTCCCTTCCCATTTCCTCCAGGGCCAAGACTCCCCTCGGGATTCATTTAAACCTGGTGGATTCAGTACAGGCAGGTCCAGTCCCCTCCCTCCAGGCCAAGCAAAGTGTCCCTGTGTAAGCCCAAGGTTCCAAACAGCCAGCTCATGCACTAAGGACAGGTCCTGGTCCCACTGCCTGGGTGCCTCCCAAACAGTTCAAGCTATTTAACTGTCTCACTTATCCAGAGGGCCTGATCCAACTGGGGGCTCCACAGCCTTTGGTTCATAATTCATGTGCTTAAAAATGATCCAGTATATAGTAGGCTGCTATAGATCACTCTCAATTTAAAATTTAAATATTTATTCATATCCACTGTTAAAGCAGTCACATAGAGCAGTTGTTGTCAATAATAAAATGAATTTAGTGCGCCTAAAGTTAGTTTCTGTAGAAAAGTTTAGTTTCCTCAAAACAGAGAGGAGAAAAACATTTTTGGTGTTCACATCTTTTACACATTCATGTTATTTGTTCTCTAAGAACATACTTCTATAGTCTGTAAAGGCAATCTCAGCAATAAAATAACATATGATGGAATGTGCTAATTAAATATCTGTTTTATTCATAGTAGATTTTGCTAAATAGGGCATCTTCTGTCTTCTGATCTGTATAGAATGTAATGCCTTTGCTACCTGCATTATCTACACTAATGTGTAAGTCCACTAAATTTACATTGGTTTAATTTCATTGATTCCTATATGATAGTATTTCAGTCTTAGACGCCGTGCCCAACAATATATGATGTTTTTTTTTTTTAAATCTAAACTAATTCATAGAAGATATGGAAATCTTAATTAGGAAGTTAGATGGGGAGTTTCAAACAAACTATGTTCAAGGGAGTAATTGTGAGTTACATGTCTCCTTGGCAAGAGATTTTGGATGTTTTCTTAAGTGACTCACATGTTTCATGATCATAGGGTGGCTTAAACTAACTTACATAAGATTCATTTCTGCCCCAAGTAAAGAAGAAAGGAGGAGGGAAACTATGGGTGCCAAAGAATAGTCTTAATGATCAAACAAATGTGAATATTTACAGCAAAGTTTGTGTGACAGGGTCCTAATACTGTCTACTGAAACATACCCAGTGCCCAGCTATGCTATGCTAACAATAGCAATCAATCAGATAGGGCTACTTTGAAATTTATTTCACATTTTCATACATTAACTTTAAATAATTGATTTGTTAGTTTTCTAATGCAACATTCACTATTTACTAAAAGTTTAGGAACTTAACACAAATATGTTCTACAGTTTTAAGGTCAGAAGTAGATCATGGACATAATTGGACTAAAATTACATGCAAATAATACTGTGCTTTTGAAGACTACTAACGGGAATCTATTTCATTGCATTCTATATTCTGGGTGTTGCTGCATGTCTAGGCTCATGACACTTCCATTTTCAAAGCCAATAACATTTCACTTCTATGATCCTTCTGTCTCAGCCTGGATCCTTTCATGATCCTCTTCATCAACAAAGCATTTTCATTTTTAACATCATTGGAATATAACTATATTAGAACACCATAAAGCACACATTAAATCAACACTTTATAGAAAAAAGAATATTAACACATTTTAAAAATATTTAATTATTTATGTGCCTGTGTGCATTAAATTCTATCATTGCTTCATGTGGGTAGATTCTATCATATAGCAATTTGCCACACTCTTAACTTGCTACCTTAATGCAAGCCTATAACACAAGGAGACACACCTATGTTTAACTCTGTCATTTCTAGAGAACTAATATTAGAATATAATTTTTCATATAATAATATCTAATTTTAAAAGAATGCTTCATTATTCTATAGGATAATTATATAAGAGAAATTGGATTTGAAGTAAAAGAAGATTCTGTATTATCTTTAGAACTTTCTTATAAATAAAAAATTCAAATGTAAATAACATTTACTTATTTATTCATTTGTTTATTCTTTGTATGCATGAATACATTGGTGTATATGTAAAGAACAGAGGATACTTTATGAGTTACATCAGTTATCTACTTCCACCATCTGGGTCCAGGTCATGAGGATTCCTGATCTGAGGCTTTACCCAATAAGCCTTCTAATTGGTACTCAAAAAGTGTGTTTCACTAAAAGATTAAAACAAAAATATAAATGAACTCACAATTAAAATCAATAGCATTGGGACTTCATATACATATGAATTCAATGATATATGAAATAGTGTTTGAAAGAAATTGGTTTCTGATTGAAATGGGTCTGATAGGTGAATATTGTTGCTACTTGGGAAGTGATGTTTTCCTCATCAGGCACCTTGTTTACTTAGATTTCTCTAATGCCTTGTACTGATCTTCTCTGGCCTCCAGAAGATTTTATTTTATAACTTCAAGATCCAAGATTCAATGAGCCTACAGGGAAGTATCTAGAGAAAGTGTGAATTTGACCTTTCCTCCCTATTGAAAATGTTTGTTAAATACAGGTAACTGAATTGGAAACTAAGTAACCAGGTGTTGATTCAGACTGTCATGAGAGTTCTAAGTACACCATGTCAAATTAGACTTCCTTTAAGTAGAACACACTTTGATCTTGGGTGATTGGATTTAAGGCACAAACTCTAATATGTGGCATAATTAGTTAAAACATTTATGTAATTTCACATTACAATTAACAAATGAAGAACAATTAGTTGTTGGCTATTAAATGGTACTGAGTTGTACACCAGCTAATTTATGGAATTACACTTTCTAATGAATATGTGAGGTCCTTCTCCTAGAACCCTATCTTTGCCTGGGAAGCACTAGCATCAATAATTGGAGAAAAATGTGAGAAATTGTATCACCAATTAGAAATTATGAACCATAGAACAATTAAATGATATTTTATTTATAAATGAGGAAAATATGAAATTCAGTTGTATAAAGTAGATAAAACAAATTAATTTATATAAACTATAGAAAATGGAGGGAGAAAGGATTAATGGTGGTCACAGAGTAAAGGTATAACTGACCAAAAAGGAGGCAAATAGGAAGCATAAATGCATATTTTGACCACAGAGAATATATTTTAATTAAAAATTGTGACTTTATACAGAGAAATTGAGAGGGATAAGAATAACTAGGAAAAATATTAGACCACAGAGAAGAAGGGGTTTCATTGACTCAACCAATAAAGAAGTTGGGCAAAGCAAGATGTTTAATCAAAGCATCATTCACAGGTTTGGAAACAGAGCTATTGGTGTAGGGCTGTTATACCAGGTACTCATGGGAGTGACAATAAGCATTTCAAATGCAGAGATTCCTTCAACCACTCAATGAGACCCCACCTCAGAGTAAAAAGTTTAAAAATCAAGTCCTGTGGATAAAGATCAGTGGTAAGAGAACTTGTCTAGGAAACACAGGGCTTTTAGGTTTTGTGGAGGCTCATAAAGGTTTTCTTAGTGAGATCTGAGCTTGCTTTACCCACCATGGCTGTGTTTAGAGAATTGCTTGACCATGAATATGGTTACCAGGTGATTGGAAGGGTCTGCACTTAGTTGTGCTAAAGGGAGATATTTTTCTCCATGTCTTGGCATTCCTATAAAAGGCCCTTTAGAAAAGACAGAAGTGGCCAGTGGGTAGTCATCCAGGCCCTCCTCAGGCTATCCTGTGTTTCTGTTTCTTTCTCCTTTATCCTTTTACATGATATCTCTTATCCCTCTCTCAAGAGTACTCTGGGGAAAACATGGGAGCTGGTCTCCCATAAGGTTTAATCCTCAGTACCACCAAAGTAGAAAAAGTGTGGATGTATGATGCACATGGTATTGTTTACTTCAAAGGACTACTATGCGTATTTCCACTTCATAGCACATTAGTAATTATGGGAAAAACACATAGACTCAATGATCTGCTAGGACACTTTTTGAATGTAGAAAGGGAAAATAAAACAATTAGCCTCAGCATTCTACTCTGTATAGTGTTAGAGTATAGTCACAGGCCCAGGATCCTGCAGCTATATTATTAAAGTTATTGGTTACCCAAAGAACAAAACCACCCAAAGCTATCACTATATCTGATAAGACAAACTCAATCCCCACGCTTGTCTCACTTAATTGCCTGATGGAAAGGAAATCAAAATACTTGTGTGGGTAAGCTATAACTGGTCAAGAAGAAAAGAACATATATAAATATATGTTGCTTGAATAAAACTTCAACATAAGCATGCATGGTTTAATTTTAATGTTGATATGTATCATGGGGTATATATTGATTCATGGTCTCTGCAATTATTACAGAGCTTCAGTTCTGACACCATTATCAAGACATATTTTTCTCCTTTATTTACAGACTGTCTTTAAGGAATCATTCTACAGACACATTAAGTCAGCTTAGGGAGCAAGCTCAATACAGGCGTGAGAATGTGACAGTAAACATTTAATCATTTCTCCTAATTTTGGTCACATATTTTAGATATTAGATTAAAATTATATTTCAGTAGTGTGGGTATGTGTGTCAGTGTGTGCATGCTTTTATCTGGGTTTGTGACTGTAAATCACAAGTGGATAATTTGCAACTAAACAATATTGAACAATTCTTATTTTGTTAATCTATTGATGTTAATAACAAATAAAAGTTACACTGTTCCAGGTTTAAGAAATTCAAATAAATAAAACTATGACTTATATATTCAAAATCTATTCTATGCCTGTATTACCCAGCAAATCTAGACAGGTGCACATGGTGGAACTCCCTTCAGCCTAATTGCTGAGGGTTCATTATATCATGGATTTATCAAGACACCATCAGATTTTATGAAAAGCATCCTGTATGAAGGCCATATTAGTTCCTTGTATTCTCCATGCTTCACAGACATGTGAATAAGAGGAAGCAAGTTGGTTGGTAGTCTACTAGACTTATAGTCAGTAGTTAGTGGTGCTCTTTTCAGAACAGGGACAATGTCTAATTTATTGGCAAGAGTGTAGGTGCTAATTTTGCTTAGAAATGAAAAGAACAAGTGTTTGCCAATTAAATCAAGCAGCTGCTTTCACAGTCAGTGTTACTAATAGCTACCAACAAAACTCTGAGCCATTTCTCTAAATTGTTTAATGAAGTGCTTTTAATATGTTGTAAACTATAACCCTGATTCCTTAAAAGTGCTGGGCTGGGGCTTAGTTATTCAACTTTAATTGACCTCTCAGTGGCTTCTCTGCACTTAATATGGTAGGGGAGAACCAGGCTTACACAGTGCACTGAACAGTGATTTGCATAGCTATATAGTTAGACACTTGCCTGCTGGTTAGGATTTGTGATTGGCATTCATATTCATAGTCTTTTGTGCATTCAACCACTTTTTGCTACTGTGTTTAGGCTATTTTAAGCTATGTGTTTAAGTTATAAAAGACAGTACTAGCCCACTCATTCTCTCCTATCCATTGTTATCTAAATTGCTTTCACAGTTGATGAAAGTGACAAAGACGGAAAACTGTAAAAGGAATGTCTCCTCTTCTTGAGCAAGTGACTCAGTGCTGCATATCTTGGAAACTGTTTAGAAATCTTTAAAATGTAATTAATAAAATAGTGAAAGGTTTGGTATCAGCCCATGTTCAGCTTCATGGAAGCATCCACTCTTTCAGCAGACTGTAAAGTGATGACAATGGCCCATTAAAATTTAGCATCAGAATTGTTAATTTCCCTTGATTTGTTGCTCTCACACTGCCCCAAGTTAAAGATTCTATTTCTGGCCAGTTTGCTGAAATCATAGGTACACAAGTAATGGCAGCATACCTCACAGGGATGATGTCCTTTGGGAGAAATGTAAGTTGATTTGGGGCCTCTAGGATAAAATAATAAACTTAATACATATTTAAATTATATTGTCAATTTATACCAGATTAAACTTGATAAATTAAATGTAGTCATAAAGCCAATAAACACAAGTTTTATTTGTAATGTAATGTATATTGTAATCATCAGTATTGTTTCAGAGTGACAGTGTAACTGCATGCTTTTGTGAATATAAATTTCTCCAGTGAAAGAATTGTGTTACATTTCTTTTTCTATTTCTAGCTAAAAATCACTTAGACCGTATTACCTAAAAATTTAATCAGAGAATAATAGTAAATTTCTTTAGTAATCAGTTCTTTTTGTTATGTGAAACTGTGGTTATTTATTTTTTTCTAGTAGTGACAAAGCAATGACCAAAGTTAACATGGTACTGAAATTAGACCTTAGTGATGGACATTAGGAACATATTAAAAGGACTTGAATTGTGGCATGCTCATATTAAAGTAGTTTTTAAGAAGTATATTCACAAAGACAAGTATTATTTCTTTCAAAATTATACATTTATTTGATTTTTTTCTAAACAAAAGCTACAATGTGAAGGTTTTGTCTGTACAAACTCTCTTTGCTAGTCTCAAGACATGTGTTGTGTGGCTGAAGATGTGACTCAGAGGTCAAAAGCACTGACAGTGCCTGCATCTCGAGACCTAGGTTCAATTACCCACACCCAATGTTAGCTCACAGCTGTCTGTGACTCCGGTACCAGGGGATCCGACAAGCTTTTCTTGCTTCTGCAGACACTAGTCACAGGATTTGCACTGACATGTATTCAGGAAAACTCTCATACACATAAAATAAATATAAATAAAACAAAAATGTATCTATTGTATATACACTGTCCTGCTCACTGCAGTGTCTAAGCACGTACACTGAAACAAATTTTTCACACTTGAAGATATTCCAGCAATAATAAGTTGATGGTAAATTGTGTTTGTGCAAAGAACACAGGACACCCAGTGTGTCTTGTTTTGGTAAAACATATGAAGACTCTCATATTTTAATAGTCAGCAAGTGATAGCTCTTATTACTTTTCCTTACCAGATTATTGAAACTGTTACATATTTCTTTCCCTCTCTTAAGAAATTACTAATGTTCTGGAATGTGTTTATGTTCATATCAAAATTTTAAAATCTTTAAGGGACCTGAATTGTGGCATGTTCTTGGATTCCTAGGAGACTCCTAAATAAGGAAACACATTTAGTTCCTGTAAATACTGGAATATCTCAAGTCATGAAGCAAATCATAATTTACAGGATCAGAATCAACCACTGAACTGGAAATGTCTAAACACCCTCTTTCGTCTCCTGTCAGTGGACAGCAGTCTCTATCTCTGTCACTTAGGGTATAGGGTATGTCAAACACTAGCAGCAGTATCACCAAGTAAACATTGTCTAATGGCTTCAGTAATGCTATTTATCACATCAATAAAGATAAAAAAGAAGGACATGGGTAAGGCAGTGTACAAACAGACCCTAGAGTACTCTCATCATCCCTATCACTGGTGCTGATGACCTTGCTTGATTCCTTACCCAGTGAGCCAGCAGAAATTGTTCCTTGTTTCTACCTAATGGAACATGGCAGAAGTGAAATGATGACTGCATGTGACATGTATACAGTGTATCTTGATGTACTATTATTACCTGCATGTCTTTAGAAAGCAGATAGTCAAATAAACAAGGTCTAAATTGGGAAGGCTGAGGGTGAGTTTCTGCCAATTAACAACGTAGCGCTAAAGCCTTCCATAACTGGATTCCTACAAACATCTTCCTTGTTCCACAACATGTGAGCTTGAAAAGAGGTCCTTCCAATGTGCTGGAGAGATACTTCAGTTGACAATGCACTTTTCATACATAGAAGAATCTGTGCTTAAATACTCAGAACCCACAAAAAAATTATATATATATATATATATATATATATATATATATACATACATATATATACATGCCTATAGTAACCATGTTCCTGTAGCAAGATAGGAAGCATAGACAGGAAAATAACAAGAAGCTCATGGGCAGTCTAGCATGAAGTAAGTAGCAGCAAAAAGAGGCCCTGTCTCAAACGAGATGAAAGATTTGAATTAATACTTTAATACCTCCAACAACTTCTACCTACAACTCATGGCACATAAACTCACACACACACACACACACACACACACACACACACACACACACACACACAGAGAGAGAGAGAGAGAGAGAGAGAGAGAGAGAGAGAGAGAGGGAGAGAGAGAAATAACTTCTGCAATTGACTTTCAAATGAGTTCAACATTCTGATGACATCTTGCTTACAGCTTTATGAGATCCAGAAAATGTACTCAGCTGTTCTATTCTAAGACTCTTGACCCATTAAAAACTGTAGTTAATGCACACTATATTAAAGCAGCAAGTTCAGATAGCATTGTTGTGATCTTATATAACTAGGATAGTCAGTTGAAAGAAGAGCAGTTCATGAGTTTGAAAGCATAGCTTCAGTTCTGCAATCATCACTGTTGCAAAAACAACCACTTCAAATTTAGTGATTTGCAACCTGAACTCTTTCCTTTAGCTCATAGCCTGAATCAATAATTGTATCAAATCCCAGCTGTTTTCCACAGTACCCAGTTCATGTCTATTTGTTCTTAATTGTTCATCAAACTTCACTTGCATACAAGGTGCTTGACAAAGTTTGGCTCACTTTCTAGGTTCTTGCGTGGGCAACTTGGATCAGGTGATCAACTTTATCAATACTGCTTCTGCTTTTCCAATCAGATAGTTGGATTACTAGCCTGCTAATGATTCAACAAAGCACTTAGAGAAAGGAAATAGAATCTAAGGCTGGGAGATGGCTCAGTGTGGGAGGTGCTTGCAGCAAAGGTGTGTGGATGTGAATTATCTAGAACGCACATAAAGGACAGGAATGATGGCAAAAGTCTGTAACATTAGTGCTTCTTCAGTTTGCAGAAAATACGTAAAGGCAAATATATTTGGATGGTGGAGGAAGAGAATGTGGTGGAGGAGGAGAAGACAGAACAGGAAAGAAAGAAGGAAGAAAGGAAGCAAGGAAAAGGAAAGATGAAATCTTAGGACAGACGCACACTCTGCCTCAGAGATTGGCCCTATGTTCATGACAGCTCATTTGATCAGGGTTTAGGTGAGAACATGAAAGGCAGAAGAACAGCTGTCCTTGCTACTCTGTCTCCAGTTTCACTGAAGATAATTGACTACATCAAATGATTTTTTTTTCTCACTATGAGTCCTTCCAAAAAAACGCAAAAGATCTATTTTCCTCTCCTCATGTCGCCAAATTCACTGTCCGATTTTCCAAAACGGAAGGACCAATACACAACTCACAATAAATACATCTCCCATTAATTTCTCTCCTCAAATTGACACCATTTTTTTGCAGATGTACCCAAGTATGAATTCAAGTAATCCTTCAAATTTTAGCACTATACTATCCTTAATGTAAGTTAAGTAAATTTTTTAAAGTTCCATCTACTCTGTTCCTTACCATGTCCCAAGCTGGGGAGATATTGGTAGCTACAAATTGTATCCATTCCCAAGAAAAGCAAATGTACTGTAGGGCAACCTAGGCATTTTGGAACAAGTAATGATTTGTATTTTTCTAGTTATTTAATATTTATTGACACTCTCTATGAACCTCAATCTTGTCTTGAATTCTCCATCTAATTTCTTATCCCTCCGGAGTGGTGAGATTCCATATTGTATTTCCACTGTCATTCAATCTAAATGAAAGACTTCTCTTAGCAAAAAGTCTAAAGTTTGCTTACCCTGAAGTATGAAAACTAAGTAAATTTGATATACACTGGTAATATTTTAATGCATCTATAACTGTATCCCAAAACACAAGACCTTATAAAACAGGTTAAATAAACCAGTGGTTTGTTATTTATTTGTTTGTTTTTAAGGACTGTAATTTTGAAATGGTTATTTTTAAAGGAGGGTAAGACTTTGAAATCTTGCTATAAATGTACAACATTGTCATTGTAGCAAAAAACTTCTTTCCTGATAGATTGGTAAACAGAATTAAACTATTAAAATTTGTATTTTTTATTAACATCCAGTGTTTTCCAAGTAACTACATTGGTGGTTTCATAGCTTTGTTCTGCAAAATGAATCTATTTATGATAAAACTCTAAAATAGTCAGTGCAAATAAAAAGAGGGAACTAACTTTGGAAATACTAATTTTGTCTTTTATAGACATATAAATGTATACACACATATATTTTATTGTCCTGACAATACTTCAATAAATATGTACATACTTAGAACCCTCTAAAACATTATATAAAAAAAAGCACAGAATTCATTGGAATTCATTTGACCACTGTGTAGATTAGGGTAATTTAGGGTAACTGTAAATACTCCCATTTGTTCCATTTTTTCCTAGCTCTTTTAGTTAAGTATTTAGCTAGCAGGAGTGCTTATTATCCTAAATATCTATTTTATAGAATTTTACTTTTGATTTATACATTTTATGAAGCATAAATTTAGGGATATTTCATCCCATCTGTTATACTGCTCCTCTCATATTTTGTGGAAACTAGTTGGATTTTTATCTTCTGTAGTGGTTAGAGTATCTAGGCAAGATTTTACCCAGGGGAAACAAGACTAAGAAAGAATAATATTAATTTTAGATTAATTGAGCTTGCCTTTTATCATGGATACATTTGAATTTTAAGTGTTTTATTTTATTTCTCAGTTGTTACACTCCACCTGATGTTCCTATACTAAATGCCACCCTGTAGGATGCTTTATTGATTTAACTCAAGAAGTTCTTTTGCCTCATACAAGTAAGGTCGCCAGAATGGTCTCTGTATATTGTTGTGAGGTGTTCTAGACAGTTTAAGACTATCACAATTTCCTTTGGTACTGAAAGGAAGTATAGGATTTAGGCATAAGGGAATTGAGAGTTGACAATAAGTGCCGGAACTGTGGAACTGTGGAAAGGTGAGAAATTCTACACAGAGATCTAAAGTTCTTGATATCTCGAACTGACTACAGTTAAAGAGTTCACATCAGGGGAGGAAATGAGAGCTGGGTTTTATGACATCTCCATGTCCTCTGTACTTTCTTCTCACACCAACTGTGTTTTCTGTCTGTGCTGTCATATTTTAGGAAAGCCACCTGACATCTTATTCCAAATACACAGTAAATGGATTTCCTGCTTCGCCTACCTCAATGAATGTAGAACAGAAAAAATAACAAATGGATTTGTAATTACATGTTTAATGCAATATCAAAGTCCATCTCAAACAGGTAGTTCATGGAAATAATCCAAGAATCACTGGAGCAAGATTAATAGTCACCTGATCTTTCATTACTATTTTCAATGATATATTTTGACAAGTTTTAAATTTAGAACTTTTAATGTTATCCTTGATGTATTTGTATGTGTGTGTTTATGGATGTGACATGAACAATAATGTTTATAGGTAATATTATATTATAAAAATGATGCATCAACATAAACATTGATATTTAGAAGTTGATATTTAAAGTACAATTGTATGTTTCATTTCAATTTTTTCAATAATTATACATTTTACACTAAAGTAAATATAAAGCTAAAACTTTATATATATTCTTTGATTGGGTACACCAAAATTCAACTTTGTAAAGTAATGAAATGGATGAGAGAATTGGTTAATCAATCTACTGTTCAGAAAGCAACTACTTATGTATCAGCTTGGTATTTTCCTAATTGACCTTGGATTTCTAGAATAATGGAAGCTATCTTGTCAATATTGAGATAAATGTTGGAAAAGGTTAATACTAAGGATAGCTGAGCTAACTATAACCTTGGATTTTCAAAGGCATTATGGCTGAACCAAGTTCCAGCATGACTGTTAGGGTGTTTGGCCATCTGATCACCAGGCTAGGTCAGATCAGGCTTTCTCTCAACCATTGCCAGCAGTCTACAGAGGATGTATCATTGTGGATTTCTGGGGACCTCTCCAGCACACTGCCTATTCCTGTTCTCATGTGGTCATCATTTATCATAGTCTGTAATTCCTTGTTCTCCCTTTCTGTTCTTGTTCCAGCTAGGATCTCCTGTTCCCCTAAGCTTTCTTTCCCTCAAACCTTGTCCTTCATTACTCCCACTGTCGTCCAGGTTGTTCATGTAGATCTCATCCATTTCTCTGTCATTGGGCAATCTCTGTGTCTTTCCTAGGGTCCTGTTTTCTAGTTAGCCTCCCTGGAGTTGTGAGTAGCAGACTAGTCATCTTTGTTTTACATCTAGTATCCTCCTATGAGTGAGCACATACCATGTTTGTCCTTCTGAGTCTGGGTTACCTCACTTAGGATGATTTTTTTCTAGATCCATCCATTTGCCTGCAAACCTCACGATGTCATTGTTTTTCTCTGCTGAGTAGTACTCCATTGTGTATATGTACCATATTTTCTTTACCCATTCTTCAGTTGAAGGGCATCTAGGTTGTTTCCAGGTTCTGGCTATCACAAAAATGCTGATATGAACATAGCTGAGCAAATGTCCTTGTGGTATGATTGAGCATTTCTTGGGTATATGTCCAAGAGTGGTGTAGCTGGGTCTTGGGGGAGATGGATTCCCAGTTTTCTAAGGAAGCACCATATTGATTTCTAAAGTGGCTGTTCAAGCTTGCATTCCCACCAGCAGTGGCGGGGAGTTCCCCTTGCTCCACATCCTTTCCAGCATAAGCTGTCTTCTGTGTTTTTGACAGGTGTAAGGTAGAATCTCATAGTCGTTTTGATTTGCATTTCCTGATAATTAGGGATGTTGAGCAATTACTTAAATGTCTTTCAGCCATAGCTGAACCATGTAGTCAGTACATTTGGTTGGCATCTGCTTTTTGTAGTCTGGCTATAATAGCTCAGATTTAGCCCTGCTTACTGAGTTGAGCACCCTCCATTCTTCCCTACATGTGCATATTTCTGCATCAGTTTTATCCCAGATGCTTTTCAGGGCCTTAGCCAACAGTCTTGATGTGTTTATGAGTTAATTTGCATCCTCTGAAGTAACTTATCATTCTTGCATGTAAAACATTTGAATTCTTTTATTGAAACTTTTACATATTTCAGAATCTCTTACTGTAGTTATTGAAGAATAATTATTTTTTGGAGGAGATTAATTGCCTTGCTTTTTTCATGTTTCTTGTGTTTTTTTTCCATATATGTAGGCTCCTCAACTTTTATCTTTTTAATATCTCATTGAAGAGCTTATATTTGAGGGCTAGATCCACAGTACCACTAATAAAGGAGAAAATAATTTGGTTAGCAGCAATAACACCAGACTAAACATAATCTAGAAATACTCTAAAAACCAAGCAATACCAAAAAAGTGTACCAGCATTTATTATGCACAGTAAATTACAAAAATCTTACTGAGCATACCATGAAATTATAAAACTATTTAGGTAAAATAAATAAAGATACAAAATCAAAAGGAGAAAATGAGATGGACATATTTAAATGAAACATGGAAGACTCTTTGGCAGGGAAAATGAAAAGACAAATGGTGTTATTTTGTTTTGTGTTTTTAAAAGAAAAAAAATATCTTGTAATGAAAATCAATAGGCTGCTCTTTCATAGGATCAGGGCTTAATTACCAGCACCCATGTGGCCACTTACAACCATTGCTGACTCCAATTTCAGGTGCTCTGATGCCCTTTTTGGCCTTTGTCATTTGGTGTTCAAGTTTGTTGGAGTGTTGTCAGCTGTCCATCAAAGATGGCTTCTTGCTAGCAGCTTCCCTTTGTGTTCCAAAAGCCTCTGTTAGCCACAGGAAGCATTGCAGTCTTGAGACCAAGTACAGGCTTCAGTTCTAGCAACAGTCCACAATTTGAACACCATCATGTGGCTAGTAATATAGCCAAGTATACACCTATTGGTGAAATTATTAAGGCCACTCCACACAGTTAAAAGGGAGGTTTATTTTGTGGGCTAACTTACAAATGAAGGGGTAGGTTACAGGGTCTGGCAAGGGTACAGTGCAGTCTGGCGGTGTTCTCTGGAGAACTCTGCTCGGTCTACCTCCAGCGTCCAGAGTCTGGGAACCAAGAGAGAGACCTCTTCCCGATCCTTGGTCTTCCGCTTCCTCCTCCGCCCTGCCTTGTGGGCGTGACCATTACCGAAGCCTCAATGGGGGTTGAAACTTCCAGGCCAATGCTGGGATGGCTATCCACTACATCTCCCCCTTTTGTCTAAATAAGAAAGTTCTAATCCAATACAAGACTATATACAAAGAGATGGTTATCAAATATTGAGTAATGAGGGATAATGACGTAGATAAGTTGGAATTACAATAAGTGCAAACAATATCAAGCAAAAAACACATAGTAAAATCCAGGGAAGTCTAGGACATGGGTAGGTGGCATGTTACAAAGATCATTCCAAAAGGTCTCCTATCCTAAAGAACCTGAGTCTAATACTTAATATATCCTATCTAAGATATTATATATGTATGTATACTAAGTTGTAACTGTAACTGCTAATCTCTAACCTCATCAAAGACCTGAGAAGGAATATAATAATACCTGAGAAATGGGAGAAGGACGCAAGCAACTTTCGGGAGTCTTGCAAGAGTAGACAGAGACAGCTAGCAGCCTGGACAGTCACCTAATGTTTCTCAGCATCGTTGGTGCATTCAAATTGGCTACAGGCCTAGAGTATCTGAGAGACCATTTTCAGAAGCAGGAATTCTGAAAGACCATCTTACCCTGTCTTGGCAAAGTATAGTGGTCGCTTTCCTTGTGTCCCGCTTGTCCAGAAAGGACAGCATTTGTACTGTCAGCAGTTGAGGCAACGGCAGTTCTTTGCCCAGTAGGCCATTTTGTGCCAAGAAGACAAACTTCCAAATGGAAATGTCTTAGAAGCCCAACATTCTCTCGGAATCAAATTGGTGCTGCCAGGAGAAATTATGTCTCACGTCAACAGAATTCTAAGTTATTTAAATGTCATATTCTCTAGGTCCATGAAGTGTTTGAAGATTACCTGTCCATCTGACCTATGTATTTATAAATCTGGATAACCTAACTAACATAATTATAGAGATGACAAGCATAGGTGACAATAACTCTGTAAGTCTTATCTACCTAAACAACCTAAGGACTAAGGCTTCCTATAAATAAGGCAAAAAGTCTGTAAGCAAATGTACAGTAAAAGGACAATGATTTTAAATTGTGACAATACACAAAATATCTTTAACAGAGGTAGGAATGTATAGTGCAATATATAATATGATAATAATCCTAAATATATATCAGTATACAGAATATCTTAAACAGAAGTAGAACATACATACAGTATGACAGATATAAATTCACATTTGTATCAATATACAAATATTTCACATAAGAGTAAAAATATGTGTAAAATACAACAAACATAGTTCTGTATTTGTATCAATATACAAATTATCTTAAATAGGAATGTAAAAAGTTTATATTTGTATCAACATATAAGAATTCATAACAGTGCAAAGGCTGCTATATTACTAAATTTGTTTACTAATGTATATGATATTCTACCATAATATCTTATACCTATCTATAAGAAGGCTGGGGGAGACACCGCCTACCGCCGCCATGAGAAGCAACATGTGAAGACACTGGTAAGCCACAAGCCATGTGGCAAAGTATAGACTAACAGAAATGGGTTAATTTAAGATAGAAAAGGTAGATAACAAGCAGCCTGCTGCGGCCATACAGTTTGTAAGCAATATAAGTTTTTGTGTGCTTTCTTGGTTGGGTCTGAGCGACTGTGGGAGTGGCGGATAAGAGAGATTTGTCCTGACTGTGGGCCAGGCAGGAAAACTCTAACTACATACACCCCTTATGTTTTGAGGGCTGGTGAAACAATCACAGTATGGAGATATATGCAGGAAGACTGATCCCTCTACTATCAAATCCTCGTAAGCATTTAGCACCCTGACATAAGGATGAAGTTGTGGAGGCCACATTGAGGTGAAAAGACCCTTCCTATATTTAGATATTTTAAGGTGGGAAGATCCACCTTAAACCTGGAGCCCCACTCTCTCTGGCAAATTCATGCCTTTACTGGCATTGCAGTCTAGTTCTTCAGGCTGTAGGCCACTCTGATCAATTCCATATATCTATGGGGCTTCCCTAGAAAAGCATAGCTAACACAGTGATTTCCTAGCATGCAGCATTCCTGTTCAGTAACTCTCTCTCTCTCTCATGTGGTTCTCTTTAACCCTTGTGCTGTGGCAGGTGGCGTTCAAAATCGTTGACCTGTGATTATTCTCTTTTTCAAGTCTCCAGGGTAGTCATTTTAAACAGTAGACTCCCTTTCAAGATGCCACCCAAGCACAGACTTCTGAGCCACAAATGGAATTGTGTTTCACTGCTGGCCCATTCCTTCAGAGGACTCACAATCTCAGCCAAACCTGTAACTAGATTTCAGGGTTTTAGACCTGAGGGCGTCTTGTGGTTAGGATTGATGCCCTCTTTTTCTGCACTAACATGGGGCTTACATTTATGGTGGGGGGTCCTTTCCTCCTCCTCCTCCGCCCCCTCCTTCTCCGCCCCCTCCTCCTCCTCTCCCTTCTCCTCCCCCTCCTCCTCCTCCCTCCCCTCCTCCTCCTCCTGTAGCGGGCTGCATAGCACTCAGGGTGCTGCTTCCTCCCTTCTCCGGAAGCTTCCTATCTTTTCTCCGCCCTCCCAGCTCCCAAATCGCCGCTTTTGTAAATTTCTGGATATCCTTTCTCTGTCTTGGTATTGAGTCTATTTTTCTCATCCTTAACCTTCTCCTTTCTCAGATTTCCCTTTCTTTCCTCCATTATTGAATTCACCAGTAACTTACTTTTTGAAGCACCGTGGCATTGGCGCTTATATGATGATCATATCAAAACTGGATCTAAATAAGTATTATCCTATGGGATTGCTACTGAAAGTCATTACAGACGTATTCTATTTGGTCATAACTGGAGATGTAATTTATCCTTTTTAATAAGTAATGGAAAATTTCCCTTGCTTTTTGGCAAGTTAACAGACAGTGAAAATTATGTGAATTAATATATGTAATGCCTTTGGTTCATTACATTTGAACATTTTGAGTAGTAAGTGCTCTGTGGTGTAGTTTTCCCGTATATTACTTTATCTGAGAGCTTCATAAACATGTTTTTAATGTTAAGCCAGGGAGAAAGCCTAAAGTGTATTAATCTTTCACAACGTTACTAGATATCCAGCAGGGTAGTAAATGTTTTCAGTTAAGCTAAGTTATTTTCTTTAGTGTATTTTGTGACCTAAACTAAGTAACTTACAAAGAACAGAAAATCAACAACAACAACATGTATTCTCATTGTTGTGAGAGGCTGAGGAATCTGTATTTGGCCAGGAAGTCTTTCCTCATTTTGTCACTCTCATGGCAGAAGATCAAGGATGGGAGAATAAGTCCTGAATAGAGACAGTGAATGAAGGCCAGCTCCATCCTTCTACGAGAACTTCAAGGGCAATCAGATGGTTCAGTGGTTGAAAGTGAGTGGTACAGTGCATATCTCAAGTGCCAGTGCTGGAGGAATTGGTACATGTAAATCCCAATACCTTGTTGGTTGCCTGCCTCTCTGAACAAATGTACAGCCCTGTCTCAAGAAATAAAGTGGAGAGTGATACAATAAGACACTTGACAATGACCTCTGGCTGCTCCATGTGCATACATGTTCATGCACATGAACATATATTCATTCCACATACATACATAAAGACACACATATGTGTTCAAGTACTAAATAAAATAAAAACTTACCCCACTAATACTGAACCCACACCATGGTAATAATATCATTCCATTTATGAAGCTGGAACTCTTCCATTCTATTACATCTTTAATATGCTGCCTTTCAATATAATTAAACTCAAGATTATAGTTTGAACACATGAATTTTTGGAAATACATTCAAACTATAGCAGTAGTTAACTACCATGTTGGTTTTATATTTTATACTGTCTTAACAATTCTGTCATTTTGCAACAACAAATTTGAATGTGCTATTTTCTAATTTGTGTTAATATGTAATGTCCTGTTCAATACAATTTTGCTGTTTCCAATGAAAAAATTGTATAGTTTTAAAACTGTCTGTAGCTTAATCACAATTCACTTAAAATTCAAAAAAGCATTGTGGATGTTGCTGTTTAATTATGTATAAATAATTGCATAAATAATATAAGTGAATACAATAATTCATGCCTCCATCTAGTATCTGAGAGACAGATACACGTATTGTGTACACATTGTAGCAGTATGCCTCATAAGATATTCCATACAGGTCTCAGACCTGTTTATGTGTCTCAGTGAGGCCCAACCTCTCATTTTCACAGTAATTCATAACTGCTTTTACCATTCTCCGTCTCATATTGTTGTCTGGTGCTATAGAATATGCACTATTCCAATGCTTTGAAAGAAAAGAGAGATGAGAATCCAGCTGGCTCATTTTAATAGAACCATTAGGAGAGATTTGGAAAAAATGTGAGGTAATTTCATTTTACTGTTTTTCCCTGCCTTGGATATTGTATTTATTTTTCATTAACTCATAAATTTATTTCAATAAATAAGTAAACACATAATAACAACACAATTAAAAATAATAAGCACATAATTAAAAGCTTTTCAGTTTAAATGTCTAATGTAGTGAATATGAGTCACATAGAGCAATACTCCTTGCTACAGGGAAATTCTTCTAAGGAGCTCATCACAATACATGCCTCTGTGAAGCGAAAGGTAATATCTCAAGTAATCTCAATGTTTGACCCAAGAGATTAAAAAATAAATAAATAAAACCAACCATTGGAAATACGTGAATCACAAAGTGACAGTTTAGACCAATGTAAACATAAATGAGGCAAAGCCTAGAAAACAATAGAAAGAACAGCTGTAGGAAAGTATTGCTTTTTTTCTGACAGACAACCAAATATTTATAATTGGCTACATTAATGAAAGTAGAAAGATGAAAGAGGTGCAAATGGTACCGTGGTGATTTGAGAAGAGCCCCATGGGCTCAAGTATTTGGATATTTGATTCCCAGTAGGTGGACCACTTAGGAAGGATTATGTGGTGTGACCTTGGAAGAGAAGTTGTGTCACTGGGCTTGGACTTTGAGATTTCAGAAGCCCATGTAAGGTTCAATGTATAACTTCCTGAAACTTGTGATCAGATGTGAGCTCTCAGATTCTACTCCATTCAAACATTGTTGACAAAAAATTATTCTTGTCAGCATATATTTGCATGCATAAGTAAATGGTAATATATTTGTGTTATTAGATTAGAAGAACTATTATTGCTGAAATGTCCATACTATCCAAGACTACATGTGGATACAATGCTGTACCTATCAAAATTCATGTTATTGTTATTATTATTAATTTTTTTGGCGAAAGAAAAATAACACTTAAATTCCCATGAAGTTCTAAAATAACTCCAAATAGGCAAAGCAATCTGAAGGAGGAAGAAAATCCAAAGATTTTATACTATTTTTAATTATGTTTTAAGTTTTTACTCAAAGTACCATGGTAGTATTATAAAACCACAAACACAAACATAAAACAATGGAAAAATCTTAAAGTTCTGACGTAAGTCACAACATGCAGTCAAGTGGTATTAACTACATTTCTACAAAACCACAACACAAAAAAGCTATTTTAAAAAATATCTTTGATATTTGGAACAGTGGATAATCATATAAGAAGGATGAAATTAGACTGCAGTATTTTAGTACACAGGACTACAACTCAAGTCAGTATACAGATTGAGACATAAAACAGTAAGATACAAAGTTATCAGAAGAAATCATAAGGTTAAGGTTTTCTTTAGGGGATTGATTGGAAATCATTTTTAACTATAGTGATAAAGGTGTGGAAATAAAACTATAAATAGGGTTACATCAAATCAAGAAAATAAAGTAAAAACAAGAACGATGATAGCACTAAGGAAAGAAAGGCTGCCAGAAGGACAGAACATATGCAAGTTATATATTGGATGAGCATTTAATAGTCCATAAAGTATTGCCAGAAACAACTCAATAACAAGGAAACAAATAACATGATTATAGTAGGCAAGTATCTGTTGACACAGTTGTATGATCAACCTGTCCCAGGTAGAGGTGTCTCAGTATGAAAGAGCAGTTACTACTCTTACAGAATCCGGAGGTTCAATTCAAAGAACACTCACTATGACTTATAACTACTGACAACTTTAATACTTGATTATCTAATGCCCCCCTTTTTCCTCCTCTAGATGCTGAATGCATGTGATGCACATCACTAACATTCATACACACATGCACATAAAATAAATGAAATACATATATTTAAAAGAAAATAAATGCATATATTTTCAAAACACCAAGTCATAAACGTGTGGCAGAACACTGTTGTGCTTTAGGAAGAATGACAATCACCTCATTGTTACAAATGGATAAAACCCCAAATAGTAATTATTTGTCAAATTAGTCAGTCAAATGAGCAAAAATGTTGCATGATCTAATTTTAAGTGGAACCTAGGAAAATCTAAGAAAGACTCCTGGGAACAAGGAGAAAGTCATGAGGACTAGACATAAGGCAAACAAAGACTACAGAGATTAATTCAGATAGCTCTTGTTTTTGCTTTTTTGTTTGTCGAGACAGGGTTTCCCTGTATAGCTCTGTGCCTTTTCCTGGAGCTCACTTGGTAGCCCAGGCTGGCCTTGAACTCACAGAGATCCACCTGGCTCTGCCTCACTGAGTGCTGGGATTAAAGGCGTGCACCACCACCGCCTGGCTCAGATAGCTCTTACTTGCCTTTACAATTGTAATGCAACAATAGTTGTAAGTGTTGCTAAAACTACACTTCACTTTGCTGAAAGTGTAGATGTTTAAGGTCAAGATGATGACACTCATGAACTCACAAGTATGTGACATAACATGTTGACTAGTTTTAGGAATCATTTTAAATATATACATATATTAAAGCATCATATTGTATCTCATAAACAATTTTGTTTCTGAAAATTGTAAGCATTGTAGTTAGGATGGAAAGGGATCCTGGCAGTCAGGAGTCAAGGAATACTAAGTGTTACAGCTCTAATAGAAAAGTATTCTGGCAGTCAGGAGCCAAAAATTATAACTCACAGTAGGTGTATCAGATTACAGCCCTGCTCCAGGGAAAGGTTTCTCCAATGTAATAACTCAGCTCTCCCAGGCAAGGGTTTCCCTAGCTAAGTTTTTACAGTTCTCAGATCTCCCAGAATGAAACAACTCTGCTGAGCTAGGGGGAGGTTTCCCCAGTGACAGTGTTCCAGTTCTGCTCCACTGTGCTCCAATCCAGCTCTAGGAAAAGTTGTTACTTCTCAACTCTGCTCCATTCTGCCAAAAGTCTCACCCAAACCTCGTTCAACAGATTTACTGGGAGGGAAGAATTAAAGAGGATGTCTGCCTCTGCCAGGGTTGCAAAGGCAACAGCAAACTCAACAGGCACAGGGCTTATATAGGGCTTCTTTGTGCAGGGTTTTTGCAGGGTGAAGATTTTCAGGATGAAAATTGTTCAGATTTCAGTCCCTGAGCTTGGTTAAACTCAGAGATTGGCTGAATTTTCTGCTCAGGGATTGGTTGGTTTCATGCTCAGAGATTGGTTGGTTTTCCTGCTCAGTTATCAGTTGGCTTTTGTATTGAGTTAGTCAGAGGCAGAATGTGTTTCTTGGGCTCTGGTTAGAGGGCCAGGGTGTGGTTTATTCACTGGCTCTCATTTCAGGGCCAGATGTGTTTCTTTTGCTGGCCCGTTTACGCTACAAAAACTTCAATTAAGTTACAAAACTATAGTTCAAAGACAAAATTTGAAAACAGAACCTTTTTATACTAAACTATTTCAAGCAGAGAAAAGAACTTTGGCCAGAAAAAATGTTAAGAAAGTTTGAATTATGAAATATCCAGAGAAATAGCTGATTTGAGGAAGAATAGTTTTCTCTCAGTGTCAACACCTAACACTAAGAACCTGGTCTTAATCATGCTTTATAGACAGAATTATTTCCTCAACATTATTGACATTTTTTTTTGGTTTATTTCATAGCAAGTCCATCTATTTTGCACCTTTTACATAACATGATTGAAATTCATAATTACTTGGTTATTTCAAAATTTGGCTTGGCCATGAAATGCTTGAGCAGATGTCTCAAAGAGTAGAATCCTACTGTGGAATCATTGGCCAAGGTTGCCACAACTGAATGTAGCTGCAACAGTATTACACTGTGAGGAGGGACTATGTCTAATCCCATCCTCAGTTAAAAACCAAACAAAGCAAATACTACCAATTCTATCTGTGCCAAATGTCTGACCAGACATTTCTAGAGAACCTGTCTTCATATACACAGTGTAAATCTTCTCTGTCATATTAATACTTCTTATTAATTGTAAGGCATGAAAAGAGACTTTAGTGGTAAATATGCTTCTACTTGAGAAAATGCAAATAGATTGAATGAAATAAAATATAGTATCCATAAAATTTTGAGCTCTAAAATTCATCAGTGAGCAATAATACATAGAATTCTTGTCACTTATACACATAAGTAATATGTTCTCAGAATATTGGATTTTCTCATTTAAAAGACTTCTGAAACTTTACACACACACACACACACACACACACACACGTTTTTGGTTGGAACTAGCTCCATAGACCAGGTTGGCCTGGAAGTCACAGAGATCCACCTGTCTCTGTCTCCTGAATGCTGGGATTAAAGGTGTGGACTACCACTTCCCGGCAAAAATTTATATATTTTTTTTAATTAACTAATTTGAGATTTTAATAAAAGCAGCTGTGTATGGTTATATATCACAAACAATGGGTTATGACATCTGGATCTGGGAAGTACCCATATAATCTTGTATGCAACATCCTCCAGGTTGTGCGAATTCAGGATAGTACTTGATAGGAATGAGGAAAAGCACATAAATTTCATTTTTATGAATTATATTCTTCTAAGTTACTACTATAGTTTGTGTTTAACTAGTTGGTCTTCAGCTACAGTAACTGCTTTAGAAAGTTGTAGATGCTTTTACATTGGAGATTTACGCATCAGATACTGCTATAGAAATGTAGGTCTAACTTGTGGCCAGTCTGAATTTTCCGCTTGCTCAGAAGAGGCATGAGGACCACAAGCGCTGTGTTCTCCATTAGGGATTGGGCCATTTATTCCTTGCCATGATGAGGTGCATGCTTACAAGACAAGAAACAAAATAGATTCCTCCTTACTTTAATTTTTTGTTGTTATTATTGTGTACAAAAATGAATTCCAATGCTATGATAAATAACAAATACAGAAAAATTGATGTTGGAGAATTGAAGTGTTGCTGTGGCAAACCTGATCATGTGGTTCATAGGTCTGTGGAATTAATTTGTGAGTGGAACGGCAGAGTTTGGAGCTTTGGAATACAGAAGTCACAACATATTGTAAAGGGAAGTTTACTGGGCTGTTCTTGTGACAGTGGAACACCAGAATGCTCATGAAAAAAACACATGTAAAGGTGTGCTCATATGGCTTCAGACACACATGTGTACTCTATCAGTACTGTGTAGACTCTCTAGAGACCATCTGCTTTGCATTCTGGAAAACAAGCTAGATACTCGCTTTCAGTGTGCTGAAAATTTGAGTGAAGCAAATTCAGTCATGGACAAATATAAATGGTGGGGAAATTTTCAAGCAAATCTAGTGCTCAAGCTTTGCCATTGTTTTGTCTTATTGTCTTTAGTCACATTGACAGGGCAAATGTAAATAAGAAACAGCAAAAATGTAAGGCATGTGTAGGAAATGAGCATTGACGTTGTAAAAAAGTTAGAATAATTGTAGAAACCAAAGCTATAATAGATGAAAGAGAGCAGTGCCCTCAAAGAGACCCAGGGTTCTCTTCACAAGACTTAGGAAAGATGCCTTGAAGAAATAACCTACTCATCAAATTCTTCAGAGTATAGGGTTTAAAAAAAAAAATCTATTTGAGGTCTTTATTTCTAAGAAAGGTAAGTGCAAAGACAAAAACTTCATGGTGCCCTGCTTGAAAATAGCTGCCTGCATAAGAGGCCCCCAGACCTTAGCACAAGTGACATCGTGATGGAAGCACTGTTCAGATAAGAAACTCCACATGTAGACAGCACCACCTGCCAAAATGCAAACAAAGACAATCCATCAAAAGTGCATAGTTCTGGGAATGTCCTTGCATTAAATAACCTTCTGTTTTTGCTTCTGTAGGTCCACTTCTGGTAAATTGTTCTTGCTAACAGAAATATGTCAACCCAGGATGGGACATTTGTGCTTAGAAGCTCACCCTGAGAAGTGCTCAGGACTATACTAGATCCCCAACACCAAGCAAACTTGCTGGCTGGCTAATAAAACTTTCTATTGAGTTAACTATCTGTGTGGTCTTCTCTGGTGGATACCCCAAACACCTAGGAAGATATTTCTCCAGGTTCAGTTCAAAAGGCTTCCAGAGGCTGTTGTTTACCCAGAAAAGAACATGGCTATATCTTGACTATGCCATAGATCTAGCCACAGAAATAACAACATGGATCTGCAGTTTCAGGCATTTTGAGCAAAGATGTTATTGGGTTATAATGACTTGCATCAAATCTCCAGCCAAAAGTTGCTGGGTCTGACAATTTATGTCAAGGTTGGATTATCTGAATTGTGGCCCTCACAAGCTGTTCCAGGTCTGCTAAAATTACATAATTATATAAATACATCCCTATGCTTACAATTATATTTTGAATTTTTCAAACTATAAACATTGATCAACTTAAGTAATCCTGACTGATGAAAATGGAATATGAATAAGCACAATATATAAAATATATTTAATATTATATAATTATATGTAAATATATAAAATACATTCAAAATATGATATTATATAAATCTATTTTAGATTATATTGTGCATAATATATTATATATCATATATAATATATATATATTTCCTTATCAGATACATTTTTTACAGGAAAACTGTAAATTATTTGATTTTTATTTAAAATAATTTTCATTTTGCATTACCAACCTCAGATTCTATTCCCCTTCTTCTGCCTCACCTGTCTCACATCACCACCCATCTACTCCTCAGAGTGGGGAAGGCCTCCCTTGGATAGTCAACAAAGTCTGGCATACCAATTTGA
The DNA here is from genome assembly GCF_903995425.1 of Onychomys torridus. Taxonomy (NCBI): domain Eukaryota; kingdom Metazoa; phylum Chordata; class Mammalia; order Rodentia; family Cricetidae; genus Onychomys; species Onychomys torridus. The sequence goes on along the minus strand of NC_050448.1, from coordinate 28,066,042 downwards.
AGACGGGCCTAGCCTCTATCCCTGCACCAAGGTATGTGGTTAAATCTCATCACAAAGCATTCATTCAGACCAAACATATACAATTTTATAATGCATAAATATACACACTAGTTATGGTTCTATTAGATTATTTTAAAGACTTGGTAATTTACTGTTCTTAATACTGCATTAAATATGTGTGGTCATTAAATTTATGTGTTAAATTGCCTGGTATATAATTTGACCAAATGCCTTTTGACCTTTTCTTTTGAGTTTAATTGGGAGGGGGTTTGTAGGTGCCCTCTACATTGTAATCAGTGAGTCTAACAAGGCAGTTTGCATTTTACAGTGTTTAAAACACTGTAAAATCAACTGAAGTCTCCAAGAAAACATACAAACTTACACAAAGCCAAATTCCTATTCCTGCCTTCTTAAAATGGGGCAATGCACTATCCAACCTGAGATCTAAATAAAACACTGGTATCTCATTGGTTTGAGCCAGCATGTTTTCAGAGTTGAAATTTCACCATTAGAAATTCTGGTACTTAGGCATTTGAACCAAAACTGGGACTACAAATCAGCTCCATATGATTCCATCTCTATGACTATAGATGGTATAAATCTTACCAAACCTCACATGTCATTTCCTGATAAAAGAGAGAATAGATTAAAAGATGATAGATAGATGATAAAGAGAGAAATATTTGCATACATCTACATCTACTAATTTACATTTAATTATATGTTTCTAAATCTGAGTTTGGATTGATATTCCATATTTTTTTTATATGTCTATCTATCACCCTTTACATTTTTTTCCTGAAGAGTCCCCTTAACACTATATTTCAAATACTAGCTTGGAATACTTGCTTGTATAGCAACCTAGGGGCTGAAGCAGTCTAAACAATATCCATAAATAAAAAATGTTGCTTAGTGAATTCATTGCGAAAGTGATTAAAATTTAATGTGTATTGTATATTCAGTTAAATTTTATTTTTATTTATTCTTTGAAAATTTAATACTTGTATACATTATACCTTGATTATATCTACTCTTCACTTACCACCTCTAGCTCTCTCAAGACTTCACATCAATTCTCCTTTCAAATCCCTATTCATTTATTTAAAATACTGAGTAATTCTTTTACAATTTCATGCATGTGTATAGCATACCTTAACCATTTTCATCCACAAAATTTCTCCTACAATACTTTGAGCATTGTTATATCAGTCGTTTTGTATGTTTGAAAAATAAACACTCTAGAACGATTTCTCTTTAACTGTTCTTTTAATTTTTTTTTCTGATTTCATCCACATTTGCTGAATGGTCTCATATAAATGGAGGGATAAATAGAAAATGCAGAATATAAAGCTTACATCAGTGTTTATCATCTGTCTTGTGTTGTGTCCAATAATTCTCTTTTAAGTAATCAGATTTCACATATTATATTTACATGTGGATAGGAAAAAAGAAACAAACTTCTGACTTTACAGATGGTTGTTTTTCTTAATTATATGGACAGCAGTTTAGAAATAACTAATTGGTCATGCCTGACAAGTGATAGCAGTTTTTCCAAGATAAACAAATGTTCACATTTTTCATACTTAATCAGAGACTTTATGTGCAAAAATGACCAAATGTATCATCTATTCTAAGCCTCCTGTGTTGTTTTATAATAAACGACCATCTGTACTTTGATTTGACTGAGGTTTTCTGTGATGACCAGAGAATCTGATTACATGGCAGATGGTTTGAGAAGAACTTGTCTTTTTAAAAGTAAGCAGACAACGATGTTTCAATACCCCCCTTCCTCCTCTTTTACTATAAAATGCAAAGGTGAGGACCATGACAGGAGCACTTCAATGTGATTCTTTCTGCTTTCTTAAATCATGCAAGATATAAGGAGAACTAATGCATTGGAGAGACTTTGTATAGTAATTTAAAATACTTTATTTCTGAGTTTCTGTGTTTCGGCTACCTGGAAAAACTGAAAAAGTAACAGACCCCCCATGCTTAACACAACTGATGCCACAACGGAATACCACTCTGGCCATGGAAGCCAGCATATGCAGGCATTACCACTTGCCAAAAAGAAAACAAAGAGCTAATCCATCAAAATCCATAATTCTGAGGAAGTCTCTAAATGCACTAACATTGACTTTTGGCTTCTGCTGTTTTGCTTCTGGCTAACTGCTTTTACTAAGAGAGGTGTGTTAGTCCACAACGTGGTTTTATGCTTAAAAATCTCATACTGAGAAAGGCTCTGACCTACACTGGGTTCCCCAACACCCAGTGTGTTTGCTGGCTGGCTAATAAAGATTTTCTATTAGCTTAAATACATGGATGATTAGTCCTCACTGATGGTTACCACACAACATAACTATAGACATCTATAATCAGTTTGTAGTCTTACTTCCCAGTTGCAATACATGATCCAGTGCAAGCTACAGAAAAATTGGAAATTTAATCAAATATAATTTGTTTAAGAACATTACATGTACATTAGCATGATACCTGATCATTTTTGAACTTGGTTTCTGTAATTGCTTCTTTTCTTGTTCTTCTACTTGTTCGTCTACCTTATCCTTTGCAGGACATATGGATTCTACTATGATTTTTCTAAGAAACTGAAGGGGCCAGTTACTTGATAACTCTTTGACAAACATATTACAGGAAAACAAGATAGTAAGATTTTTTTCTTGTTAAGATTTGAGACCATAGTTAGTGAAATCTTTTGTAGTTAGGGCTGTGGTAAGGCACACATTTCATGAGGACATGTTAAAGGATGACCGATTACCCCAGGGAAGCCAGGAAGCTTATATTATGGTCAATTCTATAATCATTAACTTTGAATTCTTTTTACTTGGTTTAAATAAATCATAATAATGCAATCACAGTAAGCACATATTGTAATCTGTGTTGACTAGTACAATTATGATAGCAAAAACAAACAAAATAATAAAAAAAAAACGGTCTGTGCACTCAGAGGAATTTTACCCATCAATAAAATTTCCACCTGAAGATTCTTAGTGAAATCCAAATTAAAAATTACCTAAGGCTGTTTAAGGGGATCTAAAATTTATAGAGTATTTAGTGCATAGTTTATGTGCTGCGACTGTGAACCATTCTTTTACCAACAATGAAATTTCTCTAAACAGAATGACAGTCAACTACAGCCAGCATGGTGTTAAGATAACTTATATATTGTAACTTTAGACTTAGGTAACTTACCTTACCCTGCATTTTAATCTCAATTTTTAAACTTAGCAACATATTTTGGATTGATTTGTCACTATTATTTTCTCCCTCTCCTACATCTTCTATGCAATGCCCATCAATATTCAGCCTTTAGCATTTTCCCTAGGCTGATGTGGAAACTGAAATCTAATGTCTTCATTTTTTTATGCTTATGTCTGGAGATGACATTCATATTAGAACTCAGTTCACCTACCTAATTTTTTCAGGGAATTCCCAATGCAAAATAATTCGTCATGCTGCACACAGATTATTCCTTATAGAAATTTATTCACCTGTAACACCTTTCAAAAATTAAATGATAGCTTAATTTTCATTTTGCTTAAGGAAAAAAAGCAAAAATCCTAAAGTCTTCAGATTTAAAATCAAGACCATTTTTTGTGACTGTGGACAACGTATGCATACAGATTTTTATATGCTCTGGCAAACACACACACACACACACACACACACACACACACACACACGCACGCACACACACACATATAAATACATTCAAAAATCACTTCTCCAGTTCACTTCTTCAATTCTCCATATGTGTTTTTATTTCCAATAGCTGACCTGGTTACCTCCCTTTTCTTTTCTACCTGATGCCTATTGTCTTCTCTAACACCATTTTCTAATTAACCTCATGAATTCAGTCATAGCTGATTCCTTACCAATTTTCTTTATTATATTCTCTTTCATGTCTTTCATAACTGTATAACTTCTGGGCAAAATATGTTTCTAATACTATGAATATATTAATACAAGATTTTTGAAGGCAAAGACTTAATCTCAACCAGTTAAAGAAATCCCAACAAAGAAAAGGGAAACTATTGCTAAGAGTTGATTGTCATGTTAGTGTGGGCAATCAAAGCAAGGATTTGTGAGATCCTTGTTGGTAATGAATTAGAAACAATGTAATATTGAATAGGTAAGCAATTATTAAAAGTACCTGCAGATGATCCTGGAGAGTTGGCTCCCTGCCTTCAGTTCCTTTACATGTGTCTGAGATGCAGCACACTGTTGCCTTAACTCCAGCTCCAGAGAATCTCCAAGCCTTTTCCCATGTGACACACATTCAAAGAGACATTTGCAAACACCCTTAAAATAAAACAAATTATAAAAAAACAAAGATATATCAGTGTTTATTTGATAATATATCAAAAGCTGAGCTGATGTTTGACATTTTGTCATAATTGGGCAATGTTGATTACAATATGCTATTTTTAAGTCTGATAACAACAGTTTTCTAAATATGTGCTACCATTTTTTTTCATTTTATGGATGAAATTATCAGCATATAGTATTTGAATCACATTTTTTATTAGTAGGGAATTTCTTATGTACTATGGAATATACAGCACCAACAACTAAATGTCAATGAGTCATTTCTTCTCCACCCACTCAACTGGTGAAAAATCTCCCATGTACCATATCGAGTTGTTTAATTACTAGTGCTTTATGGCATCAGTATGAGAGGAATAAGCAGAAGAAAATGCTTTCTAAAATACCTTTGTTACATTTTAATAACTAAAAATCTCCCAATTAAAAAGTAATATGAAATATTTACAAGGAGCAGTGCTTAAACCTACCTCAACTTGACATACCAAGTTTTGTTGATATTCTTGGAGGCCTGCCACTTCCTGAACACACACAGAGCAGGAGTGGATTGGGTAGAAGCAGAGAGAAGATGAGGGGAGGGAGTGGGAGGAGAGGAGGGAGGATAAACTATGGTTAGGAAGTGAAATAAAGAAATAATTTTTAAAAAGAATGGAAAAATATTAAAGATAAGAATAATTCATTTAACTAATGAAAACACCAACTGATATGTAAACATGGATGGGACAAATCTCATAAAATCCTAACCTGAGGTGAACTTTTGCAGGCAATGAATGGTTGTTAAGGGAGGGAGAACCCCCTCCAGATAGGTTATCTAATCTCAAGTGATCAATTCTAAACACATCCCATAGGAGCAACATTAAACGGACTTGACAGTAACAATCATTTGAGAAGAAGAGGTAACACAAGAGGACCAGGAGGACAGAGAAGGGGTAGAAATTATATTAATATAGCACTTATGCATGAATTTCTAAAATAAGTGATTTTAAAAAATTGCATCATAAAATTAAAAGGAGATATGTATAATAGATTTTGTAGTGGGTCATGTGATCTCTTAGAAAATCAAAAGTCTATTTTTGATGTTTTAAGAAAGTCATGCTCTTCATTTTAACGTGGGTATGAGTGACCTATTTTAACTCCTCTACTGCTATTTTTAAAGATATTAATCATATGCTATGTATTTCACATCTGACAAAACTAAATTTATATTTATGGAGATCAACTTTTCTAGGAAAATGAGATCAAAATTATGGGTCATCTCACAGGGAGGAAATTTCACACAGAAACAGAAGCAGGTATTGTAAAAGCTGGTACAAATAAAATAAATCTGATATTTACACAAAAATATGAAAGAATCTCTTTTCTCTGTTATTCTCAAGGTAAAATTGCCATTTTAGGACATATCAAAAGACATACTATTAGATAGTAAGGATGCTAGGCCCTATAGGCATAATTTGGGTTAGATTAGGGTATAGTAAATTCAATTGAAGGTCTGATTTCCCCTTCAGGACAAAAAATCCATGAGAATAAATGAATAAATCTTTTATATTAATACCAGAGGCCATTGGAAAACACATCTGATGAAAGTTTCTTTCTGTCTTAAGTTGTGATATCAATTCAATACATAAAGAGTTATTCTGTTCCCATCAGAGAGAGCCAACCTGAGAGTTGATGGCAATGACCTGGAATTTGGGGTACTTCAAGTCTAGCTATGTGACTAGGATCATTCCCCATTGTCTTGTTTGCATGCCTCTTGTAAAATTCTGCTTACAAGAATCCTTTCTCTTTCTTTTAGGATACTTTTTAACTTTTTGATTATTCACCTTGTGAAAAAGTTACTTTTTTCCCCTCTTTTTAAAAGGCTTGATTTTCCAGCATATATTACCGTACACTTGCCTTACATTCTACATCAAGATTGACAGGCTTTAATTTCTTCTCCTGTTTGTTAAAGGTTTCTAAGTTTTAGCATGTCTTTACTTAAAATACTGACAGATGATTATGTAATAAAATAAATTTATTCATGCAATATATTATTATATTACATTATGGTTAATAAGTATAGAAATGAAGTATAGATAATTAATTTTCCTTTGTGAAGAAACTAAATTCACATGAACTAAAATGTAGCTTATATACCTGTGGCAATATTTGTGAATCAGGCTCTTATAGGAGGAATCCTGACAGTCAGTGAATGGTATATTTTCCTGACTGACCATATGTACAACTCAAAGAGCCTCATGCTTTAGAAAACAGAGCAAATATAAGTCCACTAACAAACAAAAGAATGCACATTGAAAACATTCTTTGGGAAATATCAACCTTTTTAGTGCCTTCTATTCTACTGCAGAAAACATTTGCAATTATATAAAATAGTTTATATTTATATTCATCAATGTTCTCCCAAGGGAAATAAAATATTGTAAACACAGTTGCTCTATATACAGGTCTACCAGCATTCATCTTCAAGCTAAGAGAGTGGAGTTGTTCCTTTGGTTTGTTTCTTGTACCCTGTGTGGAACGAGAACATAGTAATTTCTCTCCAGGAAAGGTAAATACAATTACCTTTGCCTTCCATTCTTAACACCTTGATTTCTTGGATCATAATTCCAGTCAGTGATGGTGGAAAGACTGAAGAAAACGATGCCTAGGATCTGATGCTAGACTGTCCAATATGCTTGACAATCCTTTTTTGCTACTTTTATTATTTGATAAATGTTTACATATGACTTTCCTGTCTTTATGTTTTTGTCTATTAGTGAATTATATTCATATACTATTTCCCCATCCTTAATGGGCACCAAATTTCTGGTTGTATTCTGCCCATGTCCTTGAAAGGACATCTTAATTATTGGCTGTGGTCCATAAAGTAGCATATAATGGTGTACCTAAGATTTTATACTTTCAAACCAAATGAAATTATACAAACATATTTTAAAGTTTTGCCAATCAAGGACACTTCATTTTTCCTCTTGTGGAAGTCTGACTCTATACATGTGGTCTGTGCTGTATAATCTATATTTTAGTTCATGTGAACTTAGTTTCACCACATAGATAATTAATTAGCTTTATTTCATTTATGAACTTATTAACATTATGAAATATAAAATGTAATACAAGAATTGATCGTGGTCAGCTAATGACTGAAGGTTGTGTATATTCTCTAATAGCAATGAGGACAATAAGGACAATTAATCACAATGGCTTCAGGCCCAGTGAACAAATCATCCTTCGCTTATAGAGACATCTTAAAGTGCTCCCGGTCATGGATCCTGTGGAAATTTCACTGAGATAGAAGGTACCTGAAGTTATTTTATAGGTCTTACATAGTTTCTACTTCTTTCTTAATACATCCCCTTAACCTAGGTTTCCCTTATGTTATGACCATGGACTGGCAAGTGGTTTACTTGCGAAGTAATTTTGCCAACCTACTGTTATTGGCATCTGATGGCAAAGAGCTTCTGCAATTGTTTGTTATGTAGGCTCATTATTCTGAAATTGACCCAGGAGAAACAATTTAAATTAAATGATATTTTTTTTACATTAACTGACAGTTCCCGAGGTAGTAATCCTTGATTAACTATTTCCATTGTTCTAGCCCAGTGGTAAGGAAAAATATCACAGAGGAAGTAAGTGTTGGTACAGAGGTGTTTACCTCATGACAACCAGGAAGCAGAAGGTGCCTGAATGTCTCGGGGATGTGATTTATCTTTAAAACTTGTTTTTCACTAAGCTTCCAATCCTTGTTTCCTAATAGCTCAACAGTGAAGTTTTTTTTACACTCACGGTTCAATCACTTCTCTATGGTGCCATCATCTGGGGATCTTCCTTTTAATACATGAGTCTCTGGGGTGAACACATGATAACAATGTATTTAAAAAGAAGAGTTGAGAAACTTATGATAGTAGATCAGTATCTACATATTAGGTGCTAAGTGTGTATAATAAAACCACATCTGCAAGAGTATCTGCCATTGTATACTCCACTTGATTATGTTTGTACTATCATCCTGTTGTTCATGAAGATTTATTCATCTTATGAGTAGATCAAATATACTTGAATAGATACTTTGAACAGAAACCTTAGGATCAGAATTACTACTTCTGCATATTCCATATAAATTTTAGATTAATTGGCATAATTTCCATGGACTGCTGCTTTGGAATATAATTTTACCACTTTCCATCAAAGAGAAAGCTCAAAATTTTCTACTTTGATATTCCAGTATAATGACCTTACTCTATATATCAAGAGTCAAGTATGAGATTCTACAAGCAACTAAGTAGGTTTCCCCAATTTTATACTTCATGCCTGGAAGAACATTCATAGTATGTGTTTAGTTACTGCATGTACACTGAGGGGTTCCCAAGCAAGCTTTGATGGCTGCATGCTGTTTCTTGTGTCAAGCACCTTGAAATCTACTTATTACCTTTGTATTTGTATTTCTAAATTTGGTAATTGCATATCCTCTTGTGAAGTCTGACCTACAGAAAAGCAAAACTGTAGAGTTTTTATAAGTATTGTCATTTTTTTAGAAACTCACTTCTCAGTCACATTGAGCATCTCTTATATGAAAATCTAAGATCCAAATTATGAAAATTTGCAAATCTGAAACTTTAGTGTGCTAATAGGATTTCACATGTGATGGATTACATTCAAAAGTCCTGGATTTGATCACTAATATATACAAATATTCTCATTGTCTTCTAAATCTTTATGAATTTTAGATAAGGTGTGCTCAACATGTTAATATTGATAGGTAAGTGTTGCAGGATATTTGATCACTGTGTCTGTCCTTTCCCACCTGCCTAAGGCACCTTCTGATTGGTTTGATGAAGAGCTAGATGGCCAATAGCTAGGTAGACAACAATAAGTGGGGTTTCAGGGAAGAAAGGAACTAGGGAGAATAACCTGAGAAGCAGGGAATTCTCCAGTGAGATATGGGGAAGTCAGATGTATAGTATGGAGGAGAGGTAATGAGCCATGTGGCAGAACATAGAATAATAGAAGTGGGTTAAGTTATAAGAGCTAGTGGGGAATAAACTTAAGCTAAAGCTAAGCAATCATAGTTAATAAGAAGTCTCTGTGTCATTATTTGGAAACTGGTATTCCAAAGAAAGTCCTAATACAGGTAAGGTTTGATATCTCTTCTACTGTATATGACTCACATATCAATTGTCATATTCCAATGTTTGAATGTACCCTGGAATATCTCTCTCAACATTATACTAAGGAATTCTCAGAACTTTTTGTTTGCTCATGGTGTGACTATGTTTCAGCCAAAAAATAAAACAGTTTCAAACACATGCTAATACCCTGACTGTATGTTTATTGCAAAATATGTTTATAGGAAAGTCTATGTTAATCATTTTTCTACGTCCAATATTAATGTTTCTACCACTTTACTTCATGATAACTATTGATTTCTGGTTCCTATTCAATATTTTTGGATTCAGGTGTGTATGGATTTTTGGATTCAAGTTCTTAATTAGTGTCTGTGATTGTAGCAAACCTCTTTTTAAAAAATAAATAAATAAATATTTTGTCTTTTCTCAGTAGTCCAGCAAGGACATGAGTATAATTATAATGTCTCTTGTGCCTGCTACTGGGACTCTTTTTCTGTTGGTTTACTGTGTCCAGCTTTGATATGATAGTTTTTACTTCATCTTATTATATTTTATTTTGTCTTATTTGGTTGTTATCTCTTAGAAGCCTGTTCTGTTCTGATGAGAGAATGAAAAGAAATATATCTGGAGGGGAGCAGAAGTGGCACGGAACTAGGAGGAGTAGAGGGAGAGGAGATTAAAATTAGGATATATTGTACGAAAAAATAATGTATTTTCAATAAAAGGGACAAAAGACAGAAAGGATAGATAGCTTGAGGATCAGTATTTCCCTGCATGACAACTGCCTCAAAAGCATTTTCTTCAGGCAATACAGATGACTCCATTCAGAGTGAATTTGGATTCTACTTCCAATTGAAGTAGGAGGATTCTTCCACTGACAAAGGATTTTCTTCAAAACTTAGACATTGACCATCCTCAGATTCCCTTCTCTACTGTCTGCATCCTTATCTTTCAAAATCAATGCTTCCATTAAATGGTATGTACCTCTTGGTGCTTGGGATCCAACTTGAACTTAACAAGACAATTGCAGCATGAGATTCAGCACAGTGTTCAGCCTTCTAGATCTTATGTCAACGGAGGACATGCTTCCTGAAGTGGAAGCATGGAAGTTCCTGATAATCTATGCAATGCTGGCTTCTGCAATGAACATTCTACAATTTAGTTTTCCCTCTATGGTGTCTAGAAAATTTAGAAGTAAGCAAAATATCTAATTATTTATTATATCTGAAAGTACTACATACATATATGTTTTATATGTTTGAGGGAAGCCTTCCTAAAAATGCATGGGTTGGAAGACTGCTTCCAAACATGGTAGTACTAAAAGTTGGTGCTGACTTTTTAGAGGTGGAGCAAAGGTGGGAAGACCTTTGAGGCTACCGTTGAAGGGGATTAAGATGATGCTCCTGGTACCTTAGTTAATTTTTGCAAGGCAGTTTTTATAAAAGCCTGAACTGAACTGTAGACAGTCTTTCTGTTTTCATGTTTTGATCTGTGAACCTTCCTTCTGTCTATACTTCATCATCTGTCATCTTGCCCTCACTAAAGCAGATCTGCTTTTGTGTGAATTTTCAGCCTCAAAAACTATGAGTTTTATTAAACTTTTTTCATCATATGTATCTTGTCTCAGGGATTTTACAATGGCAACAGTACAGAGTTTAATTTAAAGACAGCCATAGCCTTACTTCATATATACTGTTAAGCATCCAACAGTAAAACTTAAGTATCTCTATCTCCAGATAATACCTCAGACTATCCATGCCTGTAGTTGGAAGTTTTTCTCAGCATCTCACCTAGACCCTGCCACTTATAAAGTAATCAGTGAGAAGCTTATATTAATTATAACTGCTTGGCCATTACTGACTAGCTTTTACACTTAGATTAACCCATGATTCTTATTTATGTTTAGCCACATGGCTTGGTATCTTTTCTCAGTTCTGCCTTATCATCTTGCTTCCCTTGTGTCTGGATGGCAACTCCTGACTCAGCCCTTTCTCTTCCCAACATTCCCCTTGTCTGATTGCTCTGCCTATACTTCCTGTCTGGCTACTGGCCAGTCAGGGTTTATTAAACCAGTGTACAAGGGCATTATCCCACAGCATTTCCCTTTTTCTGTTTAATCAAAAAGGAAGGTTCTAACTTTAACATAGTAAAATTACATATAACAAAACAGTTATCAAGAGTTATAGTTACAATATTTAGTCTATTTATATTTGGCAAATATAAAGAAAACATTCTATCTATCCTATATTTATGAGTCTAATTTACATCTAATTTATCTTTTATCATAACCAAGAAAAATTGTAATTATCTAGTCTTCAACTACATCAAAGACCCCAGAAAGATATAGTATTACTTAAGTGAACAGGAAGAGCATTGTGAGCAACTTCCAAAAATCTAGAATGACAGAGATAGCTAGCTGACTGGACAGTCACCGAAAGTTTCTATGCAATGCTGGAGCATCCATTTTCAGCCTATAAGTCTAGAATCTCAAAGCTGCTTTTCTCTGTGTCTGGCTGGTAACTCTTGACTCAGCCCTTCCTCTTCCCAGCATTCTCCTTGTCTACTTGCTCCACCTACCCTGCATGCCTGGCTACTGGCCAGTCACGGTTTTATTAAACCAGTGTGCAAGAGCATTATCCCAAAACACATGCCCCTTCCAGAACTGAAGTTATTTTTAATTACATTTACATTTTTATCACAGTAAATAGTAAATTCCTTAATTCCCCAAACCAGTTTATAAACTGGTCATTAACACCTTCTCTAGATCTCTGTATCAAACTCCATATTAAAAAGTCTCATTAGAGAAATAGACCCAATAATGCAAGTTTTGTGTGTGTGTATATGTGTGTGTGTATGTCTGTGTGTGTGTTTGAGAGAAATAGTATGAGATAGATTATGTACCACCAATTTAGTGAAGCAAAGGACAAATGTATATTCATAGGATTAAATACTGAATGCTACACTCTTAGCACAAGAGAAGACCACTTTACTACTCACAAAGACTTGATGGTCCTATTCAGATTTCAAGGTATAAATAAAAATGTGTCACTTTAAAGACTGTAAAATAGATGGAGTTAATTATTATTCACAGGTGATTAGGTTTTATGTTCTATACAGATCAATTAATTGAGAAAGACTCACTCACATTGGAGGGCAATCGAGTTTACTAATGCAAATGTCATTTTCAATTACAAGCAATCCCAAAGACAAATTCAAAACAATATTTGATCAATTTATGGCAACCCAATAAATGTGCTTTTCTATTAAATATACTTTTATTTCAATAGTGATTTCTCTTTTTTAACTTACTTTTTATTTATTCTTTGTGTCTTTCACATTATGCATCTTGATCCCATTCATTTCCCTGTCCCTTCATATGTGCCCTCTGCTCTTGTAAACACCTCACCCCTCAATAAATAAAATTTAAGATTAAAAAGAAAAAAGTGAAAAATGTCATCTTGGAAGCTGTAGTGCAACACAGTGTGTCACAGAGTAAACCCCTTTTTCCTATATATTTTTACTTGCAAGTGTTCCTTGCAAAGAGTCATTGGTCTGGTTCGAGGCCTCTGGTTTCCTCTGCATTATCAATGCTGAGACCTCACTGAGACTGCTCTTATATATCCTGTTGTTGCCCTGTGTTGTAGATCCTCTAGTTTTGGGTCTGTTGGACCGGACCCTTCATGTGCTCCCCTAGATCATGGATGGGATGGTTGTCAGAGTCAGTCAACTCATAACCCTGGTTCTGGGCCTGGGTAGCTTTAGGCTGGTCAGTCTGCCAGCTCTCTCCTGTCTTCACCACCAGGTGAGCTCTCCAGCATTGACGAGCAAGGGGTAGAACCAGTTCTCCTGCGTTCACACCCTCAGAGTAGGCTTTACCACACTTACACCATCACGAACAGCTCTACTGTGTTGCCCAGGTGAGATGCAGAGTCCACTTTCCTGAGTGCTGCAGCTGGTGAGAGGCAGGAATAGCTCTACTGCTCTTATGACTACAGGGCTGGCTCTGCCACCTACCACAGGCAGCAAGGAGTGGGAAAGTATCTCTCGCCCATCTATGCCACCATATGGCAGATGAGTCAATAAGTGATTTCTTAAGGCAAGTGTTAGCATTTTGCAAATGTCAAAAAGAGCATATCATATATTCCACTCAAAGTTTAAAATCCATTGCAGTTGAGTTAATGTTTGTGCATTTTTTATGTTAAAATACTTTTATCTCATCTTCAAATAATGTTGCAATTATCTCTATATTGATTATGCCACGTGGACAATAGTACTAGGAACGAGTCTGGCTTAACAGACTTGAAATGTAGAGCATATTAAGCAACAACGGGAAGTTCAGTCACAGCAAATTACAGGGTGACTCATAAAACACAGAAGGGCACTGGCTTCATTCTGTCATTAATTGAAGAATGATTAAATTTAAATAAGAAAATTATGGACTTGTGAAATGTGGTTTTCTAAAGGAAGATTAATTATGGGATATTTCTTGTAACTCAAAGAAAGTGATTAGGCTCTAGAATAAAGGCCTAGCAATTGAATGAAAATTTGAAGTAACTTTGAAGACATTTTTAGAGTAAGAGACCCATGGATTATGAGAACAGTAAAATCAAATCAGAATCGCTGGAATTTTAAACTCAGAATGTATGGCTAGGATAATGACAGAGAGATTGAAATGTACATTCAAGAATGAATTTTACAAGTTTCTCTTATGTTTAATTTTCTAGTTAATAGTCCTTAGGAATATGTTAACAGCTAACAGTCACTTAAAGCTTATGTATGTGCTTAATCCTAGCCACATCCCAATAAAATAGAGAATTCAATCACTTGATTTGAGAACATATTTAACAAGAAGAAACAAAATAAAAATAAAAATTTAGTTCCATGCTTTTATTTCTCAGAACCTACACTGGATAGTATTGCTTTCTACATGAGGCAAGGGCTGAGGCCGGCATCTATTCTGGGTAGTCAGCTTGCTCTAGGGATCTCCTTGCATTACTTTTTGAGTGCTTCTCTGACCACCCAGTGCTTCTATGGCTAGTGCTTTCAACACTGAGGTGTCTCCCCAGTCCCTAGTGTTGGACTTCAGTGCCAAATTGTATGAGTCCAGTTGGCTTGACAAAGGTTTCTGAACTTCTGTGCAAAGCTGATCTAGATGCTTCTGTGGAAATGATTTACAAATGTGATTAGCATTTCTAATCCATGACTTCAAGTAAAACATATTATCCAATATGGTCTGGATCGATCTTTTGTAATTAAGTCATGACCATAGTGATGAAGTTTCATGAAAGAAGAAATTCCGTGTGTGGAATAGAGATGTAACTTGAATCTGAAAGTTCTTGTCTTCCCTCTGTGGTAGCCTGTCCTACAGATTGTGAAGGATGCCTTCAGAACTTATAAAATCAACTTAAACCTTTTCGTTTGTACTTAGTACCACAGTTTCGGTTTATCTTGTTGATGCTGTGTAAAAAGTTAAATATTTGGTGGCATATACAGTATGACAGTCACACAGAAACAAAATACATTTATTCCAAAGAATATCCTCTGGGTTGATTACTACGCTGAGTTCTGTGCCTAAGGGTCATGATGCAACTGGAGCCATACAGATATGAGTGGCACATGCTACTCCCCAGTGCCATGATGATGTCCTAGCAAGGGCTTTCAGCTAGAGGCCATGTCTGGACCAGTGGCCATACTGCAGCCAGAGTCTGTGGCTCCTGTTGCCATCGAGGACTGTGTTGATTACAGGGCACTGGGACCTGAGACCATGTTTGTATCCAGATGCCACACTGCCACTGGGGCTGTGCCAACCTGGGTGGCCGTTTGCCACCACTTGGGACCATGGTGACATCCAGACCCAGGCTGCTGCTGAGGACCATGTCTGGCTCCATGGTCTTACCACAGCCAGAGTCTATGTTGAAGTCAGTGGCCCATGTTGCCAATCAAGGCCCCATGAAAGCCTGGGGTCTGGCTTTGTCAGTGTCTAGTAGCCATGGCATAGATTGGGCCATACAGTTCTAGATGGCTGTGCTTCCACCTGGAGCCAGGATGGGCTAAGCAGCTGCCCAGGGTCATATCTGGATCCATGGTTCAGGTACAGCTGGGGTCTATATTGAAGTCTGTGGCTAGGTAGCCACTAGTACCCACATGGAGGCCCAGGGTTGTGGCCTTGTTAGAGTCTGGTGGCCATGCTGTAGCTGGGGCCATACAGTTCTGAGTGGTCTGAGCTTCTACCCATTTGGGCACAGGTTGCTACCTAGAGCTATGTCTAGGTCTGTGGCCCTATAGCAGCCAGAGTTTGGGTGGATATATGTGACTCCTATTGCCATCAAGTGCTGTGTAGATCCCTAGGGTCAGATCAGCCACTGAGTCCTTGTTGGTGTCCAAGGGCCATGATGCAACCAAGGGCATTGCAGATCAGAGTGGCCTGAGATTCTGTCCAATGTCATAATGGCATCCAGGCCAGTGCTGAAGCTGAAGGCCATGTCTAGGTCTATGGCCCTACTCAGTCAGGGTCTCAGACATCAGTCTGAGGCTCTTTTTATAATTGAAGTCCATGTGGATGCCTGAGGTCTGGGGCCATGTTGATGTCTGAGAGCCATATGGCCACTGTGGCCTCGCTGATTTACATGCCATGCACTGCTACCTGGGGCAATGGTGACATCCAGACCCGGCTGCTGCCAAGGACCATGTCTGAGTCCATGATCCTACCATGTCTGGGATCTGTGCCAAAGTCCAAATCCCATATTACCACCAAAGTTTGCACAGAAGCCCGGGGTTGAATTGGCATCCTGAGGCCTTAGTGGTATAGGGGGGCCCATCAGAGTCAACCTAGTAGGAATGACCAGCACTTTCACCTGGAGACAGGATGCTGTCCCGGCTCAAGCTGCTGCTGAGTGCCATATCTGGGTCTGTGATTGTTCTGCAGCTGGGGTCTTTGCTGATGTCTGTGGTCCATGTCCTTTCAGTGGCCATAGGAGCTATGCATGATAAAATCCGAGGTCCATCCTGAACCAGCCCTACTCCTGGCTGGCCTAGGGAATGGTGACCCTGCCTCTCATTGTACACTTCAGAAAGAGAGCTGGCTTCAACTCTAATGGGAGAGGTAACCCCTGCTCTCGGGAGAGATGGCCCCACCCCTTACCATAGGTGCTGGAGAGAATAGACCTTGATAACATGGGAGTAAGAGAGCTGGTTCTACCCTCTGACCTAAGATGGGTAGACACAGTGGCCCAGAATGGCCTGCTCAGCTACAATGCAGGCCCACAACTGAGCCTTGTGTTGGCCCTCCTTAACAGCTACCATACCTAAGACCTGCCAAAGCTTGTGAAGGTTCTGGCCCTGTAGAACAACACTAGCAGAATCTCCATGACCCAGAGCAGCATTGGGATATCCCAGAAGAGTTCCTGTGAGGATCCAGTGATGAGAGTGTGCCAGAAACCAGAGGCCTTGAACTAGAGCAGTGACTCATTGCAATGAACATTTGCTAGTAAAGCTGATTGGACCAAAGGTTATACTATGTGACATATCACTCCTAATGACACCAGAATGAAGGAATATGTGTTGGAGGTACAGGAAAGAAAGAGAAATGCAGAGGATTTCTTTTTTGTTTGGTTATTTATTTGTTTGTTTGTTTTTGGATTTTGTTTGTTTGTTTGCTTGCTTTGTTTTGTTTTGGTTTGAATTTTTTAAAATTTTCTTACGTGGGTGGTGTTTCAGGAGTGAAGGGAGGATATGGGAGGATTGGGAGGTGAATGGAGTTAGGGTGCATGATGTGAAATTCCCAGAGAATCAATAGAGAAATTATGTTTTAAAAAAATAGGCTAATAAGAAAGAAGACCTTGAACAAGCAAGTTAAGATCCTCAGAATCAACTTACTTATTTTGTTTCAAATCTATATACATACCAAAGGAGGACTTTCCCAAATGGGTTCATTCCTGATGATGAAGAGATGTAGAAAAATGTGAAATTGGAAAAAAAAAACACAAGGAAATCAAATTAGAATAGTAAAAGGAATAAAAATATAGCATCTCCTGAAATAAGCAGTGCATTGTGGAGAAGCACTAAGGCAGTGGTTCTCAACATGTGGGTTGTAACTACCACAGGAGTTGCTCATCAGACATCCTACTTATCAGATATTTACCTTAAAATTCATAACAGTAGAAAAATTTCAGTTGTGAAGTATCAATGAAATAATTTTATAGTTGGGGGCACTACAACATTAGGAACTGTCCTAAAGGGTCTCAGCATTAGAAAGGTTAGGAACCATTGCAGTGATTCAGTGTGTGCCAAATACCTATTTTTTCCTCTTAAAGCTATGCAGCAAAACCAAATATAATAACCCACATAGTGCTTGTGACACCAAACCAAACTAGTCATTCCTGAGAATCCTTAAGAAGGATGGGCAGCTTTTCTGGGTGTAAATTCTTCAAATTCTGTTAAACACATGGATCTCTGGTGCTGTGACACTGCTCCTGGAAACAGTGAGTTGGGCAATCTTAGATAAAACTAGAGTCTTTGTAAATTTGTAATCTGTGGGCACAGAATGTAAGTA
The DNA here is from genome assembly GCF_903995425.1 of Onychomys torridus. Lineage (NCBI taxonomy): Eukaryota > Metazoa > Chordata > Mammalia > Rodentia > Cricetidae > Onychomys > Onychomys torridus. The sequence goes on along the minus strand of NC_050448.1, from coordinate 28,048,030 downwards.
CAGCAACTCTGCACAGGGCACTGAGAGCACCAAGTCTCTAGACATCAACTAGAAGCTGCTGAGCTTTGGGATAGCATAGCGCCATGCAGGTAGTCTTCTGAATCGAACAGGGCATTTGGTGGAGAAGTGAATTCTACAGGTTATCATTCAAAAAAAGGACCAACCTTATCTTGTGTATCATCTCCATCTGTAGATCTCACCACAATGAGACACTCTTGCTAACTTATTATCATTTGGGGCTACCAGCAACCTCAGTTTGGAAGAAAGACTTATTACAGTGTGTTGGAGGGGATGTAATGTAGCTTTCTTTCCAAATAAATATTGTGTTAATGTTTTTGTCTTGGCATGCCTCTGAGTTATGAACATAACATTCTTAGTTCACAAATTATTTCTTTTCATTCTTTTTTTTTCCTTTTGGGGTGTGTGTGTGTGTGTGTGTGTGTGTGTGTGTGTGTGTGTGTGTGTGTGTGTGTGTGTGTGTGTCCAAGTATATATACCTATGGAGGCCAAGAATCAACACTGGTTATCTTCCTCAATTGTTTTTCAATTTATGTTTTGATACAGGATTTCTAACTGAACCCTGAGCTAACTGCTCCAGTTGGGTTGGTCTAAGGGCAAGTTATAGGGATCCCTCATCACTGCATTTCCCACCCTGGGAGGGCAGACATGTGTCATCACAGCTTGTTTCTTAAGAGACTCAATTTGTAGTAAGCTATTATATATTAAAGTAATTCATTGTGTACTTTATTTACTGTACTATATTTCTCTTGTGTGTATGCCTTGTTTTCTGTTTGTTCATTTTTTTTTTCAAATCAAATCCGGGGAATTGCACTACCAAGTCCTCTAACACTTAACTTAGAGTCCCAGCTCCTATCATACCTTTTATAGCCTAGTTTAGGAAACTGATACAAACTTGCCTTATATGTTGTTATAAACTCTTTTAATACAAACATGTATTTTACAAGATATTAATTATGGACTAAGAATGCATTAAACTACATATAATATGTCAAAATATTCTGCTGAAAGAACATACAGATCATATTTATTTAATAACAAAATGTCTAGTATGTTAAGAAAATAACTAATTCCAATTTAATTTTGAATACTAAACAACAAAATATTAAATAAATAGCTTTAAGCAAGAGATATTATAACATCATTACACAAACAGCAGATAGATGTCTATGTGTATATGTGAGAGAGTATGTGTGCATACTTTCATGCACATGAATTTTTAAAGAAGAATGGAGGACATTTAAAATTTAAGTAAAACCTTTAGAGAAGGGCTGTTACTAGTTTTCTGTTTGACTAATCACCACTTTGACAAGGAAGAAGGCACTGTCCCTGAGCACTGAAAATTTATGAGAATAAAACTTCCCTTTAAAAATAGCATTTTTTTTTTTTTACATCAGTGATTTTGGGCCTTTGGTAACCAGAATTCAAGTATTTGCTTTATGGTTTCATTTATGTTTTTTTTAAATCAGTTTATGAAATGTTGAGTGACTTTTCATGCTTAGCTTTAGTTAACCAATCTCCTGCACTCCATAACCAGTCTATCCCTGTTTAATCCTTGCTAGCCCCATTTTCCTCCTTGTGTTTCCAAAGCACAAATGTTCTACTCTGCCCCCCCTCCACTAAAGTCTTCTTCACTTTCAGGGTCTTTTTGCCACATCCAGGTCTCTACAAACAGTCTAAGTTAAACAAACCAACAACAAACAAACAAAAAATATCTAAGCATTTGAAGCTCTGGTCCAGATTTGAAGGAGAACATTCAGTATTTGGTATTCTGAACCTAGGTGAGCTTATTCAGTATATTTTTTCAACTCTAAAATTTTCCTGCAGATTTCATAATTTTCCATTATAACTGAATAAAATTCCATTGTGTGCATGTAACACATTTTCGTTTTTTGACACAGAAGTTGATTGAAATTTAGACAAATTCCACTTATTTGCTATTGTGAATAAAGCTGCATTGAAAGTGTGTAAGTGTGCAAATGTCTCTGTAGCGGGTTGTTGAATTCTCTGTGTAAATGCCTAGGAGTGACATATTTAGATGGTTCTATTGGTAGTCTTTTGAAAAACTGTCAAACTGTTTTCCAGAGTGGCTTGAGTAATTTGTAATGCCACTGACAATGTTCAATTGTAGATGTAACTCTAAACAGTCTTATTAAATAAGAAACACAGAGCCAAATGAAGAGTTAAAAGCCCAAGAGTTCAGAGCACTAGCAAATAGCCTTTAGCTTACCAGCCACTGCTGTCCTTCCACTCAAAAAGAGACTTACTTCCTGTGTGTCTGTACTTTTATTGACTTTCTGTTCTGCCTTCTCTTTGGTTCTAAACCTGACTACAAGATTTTTTTTGTCACTGTCTGTCTATACAGACCTCCAGGTCTCTATGGTTTGTACTTGGATTAAAGGCATGTGTCACCAAGCTGGCTGTGTCCTTGAACACACAGACTCTGCCTTCCATGTGATTGGATTAAGGTCATGTGCTACCACTGCCAGACTTCTGCTAAATGTCTGGCTATTAGCTCTGATCCCCAGGCAACTTTATGTATTAACATACAAATAAAACCACATTTCAGCACGAATACAATATCACCATATTCAATGGTTTTCCTCTCCCTCACACATACCAGCATCTGCTGTCCTCTGTACTCCCAATGGTGGCCATTTTGAGTGGAATGAGGAACATCTCAAAAATAAATTATAAAGTGTATTCCCTTCATGACTGAGAATATTCAACGATTTTTTAAAAGTGTTTGTTAGCCATTTCTTGTAGTTGGAAGTTTTCCCATGTCCACCCAGCCAGCAGTCAGGACAAATCTCTCCCACTCACATCTCCCAAGTAAACATACATAGGCTTATGTTATTTATAACTGCTTAGCCATTAACTCAGGTTTATTACTGACTAGCTCTTACACTTAAAATAATACATAATTTTTATTTATATTTAGCCATGTGACTTGGTACTTTTTCTCAGTTCTGCCTTGTCATCTTGTTTCCTCTGTGTCTGGATGGTGACTCCTGACTCAGCCCTTCCCCTTCCCAGAACTCTCCTCTTCTGCTCACCCTGCCTATACTTCCTTCCTGGCTACTGGCCAATCAGCCTTGTATTTATCAACCAATCAGAGCAATACATTTTCACAGAATACAGAACAACATCTAGTCTATTTGTATTTGGCAAAATTAAGGAAAATATTCTATCTATCCTATTTTTATGAGTCTAAAGTTTAATATCTAATTTATCTTTTATCATAACCAAGGAAAATTATAACTATCTAGCCGTCAACTACATCAAAGACCTCAGAAGGATGTAATATTACCTGAGTAACTTGAAAAAGCATTGTAAGCAACTTTCAAAAATCTAGAATGACAGAGACATCTGGCTACCTAGACAGTTACTCAAAGTTCCTCTGTAATGTTGGGGCATCCATCTTCAGCCTACAAGCCTAGAGTCTCTTAGCCGCTTCTCTCTGTGTCCTATAGAATATCTGGCAGTCTCCTCTGCAAAGCAGGAAGTTGAAGGACCATCTTGCCTTGCAAAGTTTAGTGGTTACCTTCCTATGGGTCCTATATATCCAGTTGATACAACATTTTGTCAAGAAGTTCATGCAAGAACAGTTTCTTGCCCAAATGGCTATTTTTGCCACGAAGATAAACTCCATATGGGGTGTGTTCAATGTCTATCTTCCTATTTGAAGTAAATTCGTACTGGCAGGAGCAGATGTGTCTCACTGTCAAGGAAATTCTAGGTTTTTGAAACATTTTAAATGCCATATTCTGTAGGTCTTTAAACTGTTTGAAGATTACCTACCTAATTGAAATATATCTATGTATACCTAAAAAACTTAACTAATATGACTATTAGTTTGATTATCCTAGATGACCAATAATCTGCATTTCTTAATTATACATTACAATTTCAAATGAGCTGCACAAACATAATACCTTAAACAAGAGTAGAAATAATACACATAGTATAACAAAATTAACTTTAAATTTGTATCAATAAACTAAAATCCATGGCAATGTAAAACATTGTGTAGCTGGGTATGTTTCAGGGGCCCCTAGCAGTGTGATCAAGATCTATCCCTAATACATGGCGCTTCTCACCATTTTTAAATTATAACATTTGGTGCCCAGACTCAGATAGACTTTTGTGGTGATATTTTGTTTGTGCTGAAATGTGGTGATATTTTATTTGTACTGAAATGTGGTGATATTTTATTTGTGTGTTAATAAATAAAGCTTGCCTGGAGATCAGGGGGAAAGGTCAGCCATTTAAAGTAAAGAAAGAAGTCAGGCAGCACATGCCCTTAATCCCTTAGCAGGCAGGATCTCTGTGTGTTCAAGGCCACACTAGGGAAGAGAGCCAAACTGGTAACACACGCCTTTAATCCTAGGACCAACCATAGAGACTTGAAGGTCTGGACAGACAGACAGTGACAGAGCAGTGTAGGAAGAAGTGAGGTAGCTGGGCTAAGAGTCAATGAGAGGACAGAAAAGCAAGGCATATAAGCCTGGTAGACAGGAAATCTCACTTTTGGAAGCTCCAGAGTTGGTGAGATGAGGTTACCTCAGGGCTGTCCATATTTTCCTGATCCTCTCTAAGGCTTTAACCCAGTTTTCTGGCTCTGTGTTTTTTTATGTAATAAGACCATTTAGAAATTTGTCTATAGGCTCTCCTGGCAGTCTGAGATGTGCTGGGACCCTGGATCCCAGTCTTCCTGAAAGAGCCCTACTTTCCCACCTAATGGATCTCTGGGACTCCCCATCCAACACTGACAATTGGTAAGCCCCCCCCCCCCCACACACACACTTTTACACTTCCTGCCGTTTCCTGGGAGTAAGACTTCATTTCCTGAGCACAGTTCTCACCTTCTGGCTTTTCTTAAAGTCCTGGTCCCAGGCGACTATGTCTTACTTGGGATCTTAACCCATCAGCCCCTGCTTTATTGGATGATGATCCACTGAGCAGCCTGAGCCTCATAGGTCTTTGCTGAATGTCTGGAATGTTAGAGATTCCAGTCCTTGGAGGTTATTTCTCTACCTCACTCATGGAAAATGTGCCTACAATCACACCTACTACCTGACTTAAGTGTTAAACTTACCCACCTTTGCTCCAATACCTCTTAAATATCAATTCAAATGGCTGCTTACTGGCACCCTGTATCCCTATATTTCATGGGACCCTTGCAACTTCTACCAACGATTCAATACATGGAAGGTGGTACCCTGTTTCCAAGCTTTTTCCAAGCCCTTCTCTCTGTTCTTTCTTCCTGTTCTACTCAGCTCCTACTAGCTATGAAGCCTGCTGCTGTACCCCCCTGTTAAGCTGCATTTCCCCTGCTCAGCCTCTGCCAAAGCAGTTACATCATCACTTGTCTCCAGATCCTTTTCCATGGCATGTGCAACCTTCACAAGTGCCCGGCAGGCAGAGCTCATTCTCTTTGCCTCTTCTCCTGCCTCTTACTCCTCCCTTGCATCTAATTCCTATTCTTTACGTTTTCTTTTCTCTCTTGTTTCTCTTCCTCTTGTCTGCCTGCCTCTCTCAAGTCCCCACTCGGATGCAGCCTTTTAATCTTTTACTTGTCCACTCTCCCAATAAACCTCTTGCACTAACTCTGTTGTGTGTGGCATGTTTGCTTAATGGCATACCTTGGCTGCCAAAGGTACCTACTTCAAGTTAGGACCTTATCTGCCTTTTCCACCCACAATGGTTCTGCTCTTTTCCACATGCAATAGATCTGCTTTCTGATTCACTCTCTTTCACATGCAACAAATCTGCTTTCTCATTCAACAACAGCTTTGCCTTCCATTCAGTACCAAGAACTGGGTCTTCGGTGTGGCTATCCATCTCTGACAATTCCCCTGGCTGTGATACTGGCCTCAGTATCCTTTGGATCAGACAGTCAGGGAACCAAGAAATAATTTTCCACTTACTTTCTTGTTCTTTGCTCTAATACCTGCGTGTGTCTGTCTTCTCTCTCTCTCTCTCTCTCTCTCTCTCTCTCTCTCTCTCTCTCTCTTTCTCTAAATGTCCTGTCAGGTTGCTGCAATGTTCATGGTGAGTGAGAGATGGAAAGCCAGTTTCATCTGGCTCAGCACATACCAGTTTTCCCTTTCTTTTAATTTATTCAACTCCTGTTTAATATATATGTGTGTTTATGTATGTGATTTGGATTTAACCCCATATGTGTAAATACAAGCTAGGTTTAATTCTGCGTGTATGTGTATATAACTTGGATTCAACTCTGTGCATATGTGTATGTAACTATAGTTTAGAAATCATGTTTTACAGATGCAGAGATCCACAGTCAAGCACCAGGCCAAGCTCCAGAAGTCCAGTTGAAGAAAAGGAAGAGAGATTCTATGAGCAAGGGGCATCAAGATCATGATGGGAAAACTTACAGATTCAACTAAACTCCTGAAATTTAGACCAACTGCTGTGGAGCCTGCATGGGAATGAACTAGGGCCTCTGCATAAACAAGACAGCTGTATAGCTTGGTCTGTTTAAGGGGCCCCTGCTAGTGGAATTAGTATCTTGCACAGCCTTGATGCAGGGGGAGGGGCTTGGACTCACCTCAACTGAGTATACCAGGCTTTGCTAATTCCCCATGAGAGGCTTTACCTTTTTGGAGGAGGAGATAGGGGTGGACTGAAGGGAAGGCTCGGGGAACGCAGGGGGAGGGGGTGAGAGGGGGATCTGTGGATGGTATGTAAAATGAATAAAAATGTCTTTGTGGCAGGAATCTTAAAAGGTCTTATTAATGAAATCAAACCCAAAGCCAGTTATTGGGGTGATTGCTGGAAGATCAGAGAAGTAGAACAAGCCACAGCTATCTCACCTTGCTAGTTCCTCAGCTGGTCTTGTTTTTGCAGACTGTAAGCTTCTGAGTCCTCCTCCACATGAATCTCAGCTGAACTGTGTTGCTCCAAAGCCTGAACGCTTAACCAACCAAATGCTTAACTAACTACATGCTTTTCCTCTCTACTTGCTTTTTTCCTTAGTTCCTGGTCCTCATGCCTTATATACCTTTCTCTTTCTGCCCCCACTCCCTGGGATTAAAGGTTGGGTTTCTGGGATTAAAGGAATGGGTCACCATGCTTAGCAGCTGTTTCTAAGTGGCCTTGAACTCAGAGATCCAGCTAGCTCTGCC